>NW_027490567.1:0-124867 GCF_050948175.1 Xylocopa sonorina
CTAATGCTTCTTAAAACGCGATATCGCACCTCATTTCTATGTTTCATGGTAAGATATAATACGATTTGCGAAGTGTTATGTATTCCTCGTCTGCACTTCAAATGAATGTGAATGCGACACTTCCACGCTAGGAAATAGCGTTTGCAGATGTCTACGTATCGAAGCAATAGAGTTCAAATGCTTCTTAAAACGAGATATTGCATCTCATATCTATGTTTCATGATAAGATGTAATATTCATTGCGAAGTGTTATGTATTCCTCGTCTACACTTCAAATGAATGTGGATGCGACACTTCCTCGCCAGGAAATAGCGTTTGCAGATGTCTACGTATCGTAGCAGTTGAGTTCTAATGCTTCTTAAAACGCGAAATCGCATCACATTTCTATGTTTCATGGTAAGATATAATATGATTTGCGAAGTGTTATGTATTCTTCGTCTACACATCAAATGAATGTAAATGCGAGACTCCCTTGCAAGGAAATAGCGTTTGCAGATGTCTACGTATCGTAGCAATAGAGTTCTTATGATTCTTAAAACGCGATATCGCATCTCATTTCTATGTTTCATGGTAAGGTATAATATGATTTGCGAAGTATCATGTATTCCTAGTCTACACTTCAAATGAAAGTAAATGCGACACTTCCTTGCTAGGAAATTGCGTCTGCAGATGTCTAGGTATCGTAGCAATAGAGTTCTAATGCTTCTTAGAACGAGATATTGCATCTCATATCTATGTTTCATGATAAGATATAATATACGTTGCGAAGTGTTATGCATTCCTCGTCTACGATTCAAATGAATGTAAATGCGGCACTTCCTTGCAAGGAAATAGCGTTTGCAGATGTCTACGTATCGTAGCAATAGAGTTCTTATGATTCTTAGAACGCTATATTGCATCTCATTTCTATGTTTCATGGTAAGATATAATATGATTTGCGAAGCGTCATGTATTCCTCGTCTACGATTCAAATGAAAGTAAGTGCGACACTTACTTGCACGGTAGTAGCGATTGCAGATGTCTACGTATCGAAGCAATAGAGTTCAAATGCTTCCTAAAACAAGATATCGCATCTCAATTCTATGTTTCATGATAAGATGTAATATTCATTGCGAAGTGTTATCTATTCCTCGTCTACACTTCAAACGAATGTAAATGCGACACTTCCTTGCTAGGAAATAGCGTCTGCAGATGTCTAGGTATCGTAGCAATAGAGTTCTAATGCTTCTTAAAACGCGAGATCGCATCTCATTTCTATGTTTCATGGTAAGATATAGTATGATTTGCGAAGTGTTATGTATTCCTCGTCTACACTTCAAATGAATGTAAATGCAACACTTCCTTGCAAGGAAATAGCGTTTGCACATGTCTACCTATCGTAGCAATAGTGTTCTAATGCTTCTTAAAACGCGATATCGCATCTCATTTCTATGTTTCATGGTAAGATATAATATGATTTGCGAAGTGTCATGTATTCCTCGTCTACACTTCAAATGAATGTAAATGCGACACTTCCTTGCAAGGAAATAGCGTTTGCAGATGTCTACGTATCGTAGCAATAGAGTTCTAACGCTTCTTAAAACGCGATATCGCAACTCATTTCTATGTTTCATGGTAAGATATAATATGATTTGCGAAGTGTTATGTATTCCTCGTCTACACATCAACTGAATGTAAATGCGACACTTCCTTGCAAGTAAATAGCGTTTGCAAATGTCTACCTATCGTAGCAATAGTGTTCTAATGCTTCTTAAAACGCGATATCCCATCCCATTTCTACGTTTCATGATAAGATATAATATGATTTGCGAAGTGTCATGTATTCCTCGTCTACACTTCAAATGAATGAAAATGCGACACTTCCTTGCAAGGAAATAGCGTTTGCAGATGTCTACGTATCGTAGCAATAGAGTTCTAATGCTTCTTAAAACGCGATATCACATCTCATTTCTATGTTTCATGGTAAGATATAATATGATTTGCGAAGTGTTATGTATTCCTCGTCTACACTTCAAATGAATGTGAATGCGACACTTCCTCGCTAGGAAATAGCGTTTGCAGATGTCTGCGTATCGTAGCAGTAGAGTTCTAATGCTTCTTAAAAATCGATATCGCATCTCATTTCTATGTTTCATGGTAAGATATAATATGATTTGCGAAGTGTTATGTATTCCTCGTCTACATATCAAATGAATGTAAATGCGACTCATTCTTGCGAGGAAATAGCGTTTGCAGATGTCTACGTATCGAAGCAATAGAGTTCAAATGCTTCTTTAAAACGAGATATTGCATCTCATATTTATGTTTCAATATAAGATATAATATTCATTGCGAAGTGTTATGCATTCCTCGTCTACGATTCAAATGAATGAAAATGCGACACTTCCTTGCAAGGAAATAGCGTTTGCAGATGTCTACGTATCGTAGCAATAGAGTTCTAATGCTTCTTAAAACGCGATATCGCATCTCATTTCTATGTTTCATGGTAAGATATAATATGATTTGCGAAGTGTTATGTATTCCTCGTCTACACATCAAATGAATGTAAATGCGACACTTTCTTGCAAGGAAATAGCGTTTGCAGATATCTACGTATCGAAGCAATAGAGTTCAAATGCTTCTTAAAACGAGATATTGCATCTCATACCTATGTTTCATGATAAGATATAATATTCATTGCGAAGTGTTATGCATTCCTCGTCTACGATTCAAATGAATGTAAATGCGACACTTCCTTGCAAGGAAATAGCATTTGCAGATGTCTACGTATCGTAGCAATAGAGTTCTAATGCTTCTTAAAACGCGATATCGCATCTCATTTCTATGTTTCATGGTAAGATATAATATGATTTGCGAAGTGTTATGTATTCCTCGTCTACACTTCAAATGAATGTGAATGCGACACTTCCACGCTAGGAAATAGCGTTTGCAGATGTCTACGTATCGAAGCAATAGAGTTCAAATGCTTCTTAAAACGAGATATTGCATCTCATATCTATGTTTCATGATAAGATGTAATATTCATTGCGAAGTGTTATGTATTCCTCGTCTACACTTCAAATGAATGTGGATGCGACACTTCCTCGCCAGGAAATAGCGTTTGCAGATGTCTACGTATCGTAGCAGTTGAGTTCTAATGCTTCTTAAAACGCGAAATCGCATCACATTTCTATGTTTCATGGTAAGATATAATATGATTTGCGAAGTGTTATGTATTCTTCGTCTACACATCAAATGAATGTAAATGCGAGACTCCCTTGCAAGGAAATAGCGTTTGCAGATGTCTACGTATCGTAGCAATAGAGTTCTTATGATTCTTAAAACGCGATATCGCATCTCATTTCTATGTTTCATGGTAAGGTATAATATGATTTGCGAAGTGTTATGTATCCGTCGTCTACACTTCAAATGAATGTAAATGCGACACTTTCTTGCAAGGAAATAGCGTTTGCAGATGTCTACGTATCGTAGCAATGGATTTCTGATGCTTCTTAAAACGAGATATTGCATCTCATATCTATGTTTCATGATAAGATATAATATTCATTGCGAAGTGTTATGCATTCCTCGTCTACGATTCAAATGAATGTAAGTGTGACACTTCCTTGCAAGGAAATAGCGTTTGCAGATGTCTACGTATCGTAGCAATAGAGTTCCAATGCTTCTTAATACGCGATATCGATTCTCATTTCTATGTTTCATGGTAAGATATAATATGATTTGCGAAGTGTTATGTATTCCTCGTCTACACATCAAATGAATGTAAATGCGACACTTTCTTGCAAGGAAATAGCGTTTGCAGATATCTACGTATCGAAGCAATAGAGTTCAAATGCTTCTTAAAACGAGATATTGCATCTCATACCTATGTTTCATGATAAGATATAATATTCATTGCGAAGTGTTATGCATTCCTCGTCTACGATTCAAATGAATGTAAATGCGACACTTCCTTGCAAGGAAATAGCATTTGCAGATGTCTACGTATCGTAGCAATAGAGTTCTAATGCTTCTTAAAACGCGATATCGCATCTCATTTCTATGTTTCATGGTAAGATATAATATGATTTGCGAAGTGTTATGTATTCCTCGTCTACACTTCAAATGAATGTGAATGCGACACTTCCTCGCTAGGAAATAGCGTCTGCAGATGTCTGCGTATCGTAGCAGTAGAGTTCTAATGCTTCTTAAAACGCGATATCGCATCTCATTTCTATGTTTCATGGTAAGATATAATATGATTTGCGAAGTGTTATGTATTCCTCGTCTACACATCAAATGAATGTAAATGCGACACTTTCTTGCGAGGAAATAGAGTTTGCAGATGTCTACGTATCGAAGCAATAGAGTTCAAATGCTTCTTAAAACGAGATATTGCATCTCATACCTATGTTTCATGATAAGATATAATATTCATTGCGAAGTGTTATGCATTCCTCGTCTACGATTCAAATGAATGAAAATGCGACATTTGCTTGCAAGGAAATAGCGTTTGCAGATGTCTACGTATCGTAGAAATAGAGTTCTAATGCTTCTTAAAACGCGATATCGCATCTCATTTCTATTTTTCATGGTAAGATATAATATTATTTGCGAAGTGTTATGTATTCCTCGTCTACACATCAAATGAATGTAAATGCGACACTTCCTTGCAAGGAAATAGCGTTTGCAGATGTCTACGTATCGAAGCAATAGAGTTCAAATGCTTCTTAAAACAAGATATTGCATCTCATATCTATGTTTCATGATAAGATATAATATTCATTGCGAAGTGTTATGTATTCCTCGTCTACACTTCAAATGAATGTGGATGCGACACATCCTCGCCAAGAAATAGCGTTTGCAGATGTCTACGTATCGTAGCAGTTGAGTTCTAATGCTTCTTAAAACACGATATCGCATCTCATTTCTATGTTTCATGGTAAGATATAATATGACTTGCGATGTGTCATGTATTCCTCGTCTACGATTCAAATGAATGTAAATGCGGCACTTCCTCGCAAGGAAATAGCGTTTGCAGATGTCTACGTATCGTAGCAATAGTGTTCTAATGCTTCTTAAAACGCGATATCGCATCTCATTTCTATGTTTCATGGTAAGATATAATACGATTTGCGGAGTGTTATGAACTCCTCGTCTACACTTCAAATGAATGTAAATGCGACACTTCCTTGCAAGGAAATAGCGTTTGCAAATGTCTACCTATCGAAGCAGTAGTGTTCTAATACCTCTTAGAACGCGATGTCGCATCTCATTTCTATGTTTCATGGTAATATATAATATGAGTTGCGAAGTGTTATGTATCCGTCGTCTACACTTCAAATGAATGTAAATGCGACACTTTCTTGCAAGGAAATAGCGTTTGCAGATGTCTACGTATCGTAGCAATGGATTTCTGATGCTTCTTAAAACGCGATATCGCTTGTCATTTCTATGTTTTATGGTAAGATATAATATGATTTGCGGAGTGTTATGTATTCCTCGTTTACACTTCAAAGGAATGTAAATGCGACATATCCTAGCAAGGAAATAGCGTTTGCAGATGTCTACGTATCGAAGCAATAGAGTTCAAATGCTTCTTAAAACGAGATATTGCATCTCATATCTATGTTTCATGATAAGATATAATATTCATTGCGAAGTGTTGTGCATTCCTCGTCTACGATTCAAATGAATGTAAATGCGACACTTCCTTGCAAGGAAATAGCGTTTGCAGCTGTCTACGGATCGTAGCAATAGAGTTCTAATGCTTCTTAAAACGCGATATCGCACCTCATTTCTATGTTTAATGGTAAGATATAATACGATTTGCGAAGTGTTATGTATTCCTCGTCTGCACTTCAAATGAATGTGAATGCGACACTTCCTCGCTAGGAAATAGCGTTTGCAGATGTCTACGTATCGAAGCAATAGAGTTCAAATGCTTCTTAAAACGAGATATTGCATCTCATTTCTATGTTTCATGGTAAGATATAGTATGATTTGCGAAGTGTCATGTATTCCTCGTCTACGATTCAAATGAAAGTAAATGCGACACTTACTTGCACGGTAGTAGCGATTGCAGATGTCTACGTATCGAAGCAATAGAGTTCAAATGCTTCCTAAAACAAGATATCGCATCTCAATTCTATGTTTCATGGTAAGATATAATACGATTTGCGAAGTGTTATGTATTCCTCGTCTGCACTTCAAATGAATGTGAATGCGACACTTCCACGCTAGGAAATAGCGTTTGCAGATGTCTACGTATCGAAGCAATAGAGTTCAAATGCTTCTTAAAACGAGATATTGCATCTCATATCTATGTTTCATGATAAGATGTAATATTCATTGCGAAGTGTTATGTATTCCTCGTCTACATTTCAAATGAATGTGGATGCGACACTTCCTCGCCAGGAAATAGCGTTTGCAGATGTCTACGTATCGTAGCAGTTGAGTTCTAATGCTTCTTAAAACGCGAAATCGCATCACATTTCTATGTTTCATGGTAAGATATAATATGATTTGCGAAGTGTTATGTATTCTTCGTCTACACATCAAATGAATGTAAATGCGAGACTCCCTTGCAAGGAAATAGCGTTTGCAGATGTCTACGTATCGTAGCAATAGAGTTCTTATGATTCTTAAAACGCGATATCGCATCTCATTTCTATGTTTCATGGTAAGGTATAATATGATTTGCGAAGTATCATGTATTCCTAGTCTACACTTCAAATGAAAGTAAATGCGACACTTCCTTGCTAGGAAATTGCGTCTGCAGATGTCTAGGTATCGTAGCAATAGAGTTCTAATGCTTCTTAGAACGAGATATTGCATCTCATATCTATGTTTCATGATAAGATATAATATACGTTGCGAAGTGTTATGCATTCCTCGTCTACGATTCAAATGAATGTAAATGCGGCACTTCCTTGCAAGGAAATAGCGTTTGCAGATGTCTACGTATCGTAGCAATAGAGTTCTTATGATTCTTAGAACGCTATATTGCATCTCATTTCTATGTTTCATGGTAAGATATAATATGATTTGCGAAGTGTCATGTATTCCTCGTCTACGATTCAAATGAAAGTAAATGCGACACTTACTTGCACGGTAGTAGCGATTGCAGATGTCTACGTATCGAAGCAATAGAGTTCAAATGCTTCCTAAAACAAGATATCGCATCTCAATTCTATGTTTCATGATAAGATGTAATATTCATTGCGAAGTGCTATGTATTCCTCGCCTACACTTCAAATGAATGAAGATGCGACACTTCCTTGCAAGGAAATAGCGTTTGCAGATGTCTACTTATCGAAGCAATAGAGTTCAAATGCTTCTTAAAACGAGATATTGCATCTCATATCTATGTTTCATGATAAGGTATAATATTCATTGCGAAGTGTTATGCATTCCTCGTCTACGATTCAAATGAATGTAAATGCGACGCTTCCTTGCAAGGAAATAGCGTTTGCAGATGTCTACGGATCGTTGCAATAGAGTTCTAATGCTTCTTAAAACGCGATATCGCATCTCATTTCTATGTTTCATGGTAAGATGTAATACGATTTGCGAAGTGTTATGTATTCCTCGTCTACACTTTACTCGTCTACGTGTCGTAGCAATAGAGTTCTTATGATTCTTAAAACGCGTTATCGCATCCCATTTCTATGTTTCATGGTAAGGTATAATATGATTTGCGAAGTGTTATGTATCCGTCGTCTACACTTCAAATGAATGTAAATGCGACACTTTCTTGCAAGGAAATAGCGTCTGCAGATGTCTACGTATCGTAGCAATGGATTTCTGATGCTTCTTAAAACGCGATATCGCTTGTCATTTCTATGTTTCATGGTAAGATATAATATGATTTGCGGAGTGTTATGTATTCCTCGTTTACACTTCAAATGAATGTAAATGCGACACTTCCTAGCAAGGAAATAGCGTTTGCAGATGTCTACGTATCGTTGCAATAGAGTTCTTATGATTCTTAAAACGCGATATCGCATCTCATTTCTATGTTTCATGGTAAGATATAATATGATTTGCGGAGTGTTATGTATTCCTCGTCTACACTTCAAATGAATGTAAATGCGACACTTCCTTGCAAGGAAATAGCGTTTGCAGATGTCTACTTATCGAAGCAATAGAGTTCAAATGCTTCTTAAAACGAGATATTGCATCTCATATCTATGTTTCATGATAAGATATAATATTCATTGCGAAGTGTTATGCATTCCTCGTCTACGATTCAAATGAACGTAAATGCGACGCTTCCTTGCAAGGAAATAGCGTTTGCAGATGTCTACGGATCGAAGCAATAGAGTTCTTATGATTCTTAAAACGCGATATCGCATCTCATTTCCATGTTTCATGGTAAGATATAATATGATTTGCGAACTGTTATGTATTCCTCGTCTACACTTCAAATGAATGTAAATGCGACACTTCCTTGCAAGGAAAGAGCGTTTGCAGATGTCTGCGTATCGTAGCAGTAGAGTTCTAATGCTTCTTAAAACGCGATATCGCATCTCATTTCTATGTTTCATGGTAAGATATAATATGATTTGCGAACTGTTATGTATTCCTCGTCTACACTTCAAATGAATGTAAATGCGACACTTTCTTGCAAGGAAATAGCGTTTGCAGATGTCTACGTATCGAAGCAATAGAGTTCTTATGATTCTTAAAACGCGATATCGCATCTCATTTCCATGTTTCATGGTAAGATATAATATGATTTGCGAACTGTTATGTATTCCTCGTCTACACTTCAAATGAATGTAAATGCGACACTTCCTTGCAAGGAAATAGCGTTTGCAGATGTCTACGTATCGAAGCAATAGAGTTCAAATGCTTCTTAAAACGAGATATTGCATCTCATATCTATGTTTCATGATAAGATATAATATGCATTGCGAAGTGTTATGCATTCCTCGTCTACGATTCAAATGAATGAAAATGCGACACCTCCTTGCAAGGAAATAGCGTTTGCAGATGTCTACGTATCGTAGCAATAGAGCTCTAATGCTTCTTAAAACGCGATATCGCATCTCATTTCTATGTTTCATGGTAAGATACTATATGATTTGCGAACTGTTGTGTATTCCTCGTCTACACTTCAAATGAATGTAAATGCGACACTTTCTTGCAAGGAAATAGCGTTTGCAGATGTCTACGTATCGAAGCAATAGAGTTCTTATGATTCTAATACGCGATATCGCATCTCATTTCCATGTTTCATGGTAAAATATAATATGATTTGCGAACTGTTATGTATTCCTCGTCTACACTTCAAATGAATGTAAATGCGACACTTCCTTGCAAGGAAATAGCGTTTCCAGATGTCTACGTATCGAAGCAATAAAGTTCAAGTGCTTCTTAAAACGAGATATTGCATCTCATATCTATGTTTCATGATAAGATATAATATTCATTGCGAAGTGTTATGTATTCCTCGTCTACACTTCAAATGAATGTAAATGCGACACTTCCTTACAAGGAAATAGCGTTTGCAGATGTCTACGTATCGAAGCAATAGAGTTCAAATGCTTCTTAATTCGAGATATTGCATCTCATTTCTATGTTTCATGGTAAGATATAATATGATTTGCGGAGTGTTATGTATTCCTCGTCTACACTTCAAATGAATGTAAATGCGACACTTCCTTGCAAGGAAATAGCGTTTGCAGATGTCTACGTATCGAAGCAATAGGGTTCAAATGCTTCTTAAAACGCGATATCGCATCTCATTTCTATGTTTCATGGTAAGATATATTATGATTTGCGAAGTGTTATGTATTCCTCGTCTACACATCAAATGAATGTAAATGCGACACTTCCTTGCAAGGAAATAGCGTTTGCAGATGTCTACGTATCGCAGCAATAGAGTTCTTATGATTCTTAAAACGCGATATCGCATCTCATTTCTATGTTTCATGGTAAGGTATAATATGATATGCGAAGTGTTATGTATCCGTCGTCTACACTTCAAATGAATGTAAATGCGACACTTCCTCGCTAGGAAATATCGTTTGCAGATGTCTACGTATCGTAGCAATGGATTTCTGATGCTTCTTAAAGCGCGATATCGCATCTCACTTCTATGTTTCATGGTAAGATATAATATGATTTGCGAAGTGTCATGTATTCCTCGTCCACACTTCAAATGAATGTAAATGCGACACTTCCTTGCAAGGAAATAGCGTTTGCAGATGTCTACGTATCGAAGCAATAGGGTTCAAATGCTTCTTAAAACGCGATATCGCATCTCATTTCTATGTTTCATGGTAAGATATATTATGATTTGCGAAGTGTTATGTATTCCTCGTCTACACATCAAATGAATGTAAATGCGACACTTCCTTGCAAGGAAATAGCGTTTGCAGATATCTACGTATCGCAGCAATAGAGTTCTTATGATTCTTAAAACGCGAAATCGCATCTCATTTCTATGTTTCATGGTAAGGTATAATATGATATGCGAAGTGTTATGTATCCGTCGTCTACACTTCAAATGAATGTAAATGCGACACTTCCTCGCTAGGAAATATCGTTTGCAGATGTCTACGTATCGTAGCAATGGATTTCTGATGCTTCTTAAAGCGCGATATCGCATCTCACTTCTATGTTTCATGGTAAGATATAATATGATTTGCGAAGTGTCATGTATTCCTCGTCCACACTTCAAATGAATGTAAATGCGACACTTCCTTGCAAGGAAATAGCGTTTGCAGATGTCTACGTATCGTTGCAATAGAGTTCTTATGATTCTTAAAACGCGATATCGTATCTCATTTCTATGTTTCATGGTAAGATATAATATGATTTGCGGAGTGTTATGTATTCCTCGTCTACACTTCAAATGAATGTAAATGCGACACTTCCTTGCAAGGAAATAGCGTTTGCAGATATCTACGTATCGTAGCAATAGTGTTCTTATGATTCTTAAAACGCGATATCGCATCTCATTTCTATGTTTCATGGTAAGATGTAATATGATTTGCGAAGTGTTATGTATTCCTCGTCTACACATCAAATGAATGAAAATGCGACACTTCCTTGCAAGGAAATAGCGTTTGCAGATGTCTACGTATCGTAGCAATAGAGTTCTAATGCTTCTTAAAACGCGATATCGCATCTCATTTCTATGTTTCATGGTAAGATATTATATGATTTGCGAACTGTTGTGTATTCCTCGTCTACACTTCAAATGAATGTAAATGCGACACTTCCTTGCAAGGAAATAGCGTTTGCAGATGTCTACGTATCGTAGCAATGGATTTCTGATGCTTCTTAAAACGCGATATCGCATCTCATTTCTATGTTTCATGGTAAGATATAATATGATTTGCGAAGTGTTATGTATTCCTCGTCTACACTTCAAATGAATGTAAATGCGACACATCTTTGCAAGGAAATAGCGTTTGCAGATGTCTACGTATCGTTGCAATAGAGTTCTTATGATTCTTAAAACGCGATATCGCATCTCATTTCTATGTTTCATGGTAAGATATAATATGATTTGCGAAGTGTTATGTATTCCTCGTCTACACTTCAAATGAATGTGAATGCGACACTTCCTCGCTAGGAAAGAGCGTTTGCAGATGTCTGCGTATCGTAGCAGTGGAGTTCTAATGCTTCTTAAAACGCGATATCGCATCTCATTTCTATGTTTCATGGTAAGATATAATATGATTTGCGAACTGTTATGTATTCCTCGTCTACACTTCAAATGAATGTAAATGCGACACTTTCTTGCAAGGAAATAGCGTTTGCAGATGTCTACGTATCGAAGCAATAGAGTTCTTATGATTCTAAGACGCGATATCGCATCTCATTTCCATGTTTCATGGTAAGATATAATATGATTTGCGAACTGTTATGTATTCCTCGTCTACACTTCAAATGAATGTAAATGCGACACTTCCTTGCAAGGAAATAGCGTTTCCAGATGTCTACGTATCGAAGCAATAAAGTTCAAGTGCTTCTTAAAACGAGATATTGCATCTCATATCTATGTTTCATGATAAGATATAATATTCATTGCGAAGTGTTATGTATTCCTCGTCTACACTTCAAATGAATGTAAATGCGACACTTTCTCGCAAGGAACTAGCGTTTGCAGATGTCTACGTATCTTAGCAATAGAGTTCTTATGATTCTTAAAACGCGATATCGCATCTCATTTCTATGTTTCATGGTAAGGTATAATATGATATGCGAAGTGTTATGTATCCGTCGTCTACACCTCAAATGAATGTAAATGCGACACTTCTTTGCAAGGAAATAGCGTTTGCAGATGTCTACGTATCGAAGCAATAGAGTTCTAATGCTTCTTAAGACGCGATATCGCATCTCATTTCTATGTTTCATGGTAAGGTATAATATGAGTTGCGAAGTGTTATGTATTCCTCGTCTACACTTCAAATGAATGTAAATGCGACACTTTCTTGCAAGGAAATAGCGTTTGCAGATGTCTACGTATCGTAGCAATGGATTTCTGATGCTTCTTAAAACGCGATATCGCATCTCATTTCTATGTTTCATGGTAAGATATAATATGATTTGCGAAGTGTCATGTATTCCTCGTCTACGATTCAAATGAAAGTAAATGCGACACTTACTTGCACGGTAGTAGCGATTGCAGATGTCTACGTATCGAAGCAATAGAGTTCAAATGCTTCCTAAAACAAGATATCGCATCTCAATTCTATGTTTCATGATAAGATGTAATATTCATTGCGAAGTGTTATCTATTCCTCGTCTACACTTCAAACGAATGTAAATGCGACACTTCCTTGCTAGGAAATAGCGTCTGCAGATGTCTAGGTATCGTAGCAATAGAGTTCTAATGCTTCTTAAAACGCGAGATCGCATCTCATTTCTATGTTTCATGGTAAGATATAGTATGATTTGCGAAGTGTTATGTATCCGTCGTCTACACTTCAAATGAATGTAAATGCGACACTTTCTCGCAAGGAACTAGCGTTTGCAGATGTCTACGTATCTTAGCAATAGAGTTCTTATGATTCTTAAAACGCGATATCGCATCACACTTCTATGTTTCATGGTAAGATACAATATGTTTTGCGGAGTGTTATGTATTCCTCGTCTACACTTCAAATGAATGTGAATGCCACACTTCCTCGCTAGGAAATAGCGTTTGCAGATGTCTACGTATCGAAGCAATAGAGTTCTAATGCTTCTTAAAACGCGATATCGCATCTCATTTCTATGTTTCATGGTAAGGTATAATATGATTTGCGAAGTGTTATGTATTCCTCGTCTACACTTCAAATGAATGTAAATGCGACACTCTCTTGCAAGGAAATAGCGTTTGCAGATGTCTACGTATCGTAGCAATGGATTTCTGATGCTTCTTAAAACGCGATATCGCATCTCATTTCTATGTTTCATGGTAAGATATAATATGATTTGCGAAGTGTTATGTATTCCTCGTCTACACTTCAAATGAATGTAAATGCGACACATCTTTGCAAGGAAATAGCGTTTGCAGATGTCTACGTATCGTTGCAATAGAGTTCTTATGATTCTTAAAACGCGATATCGCATCTCATTTCTATGTTTCATGGTAAGGTATAATATGATTTGCGGAGTGTTATGTATTCCTCGTCTACACTTCAAATGAATGTAAATGCGACACTTCCTTGCAAGGAAATAGCGTTTGCAGATGTCTACGTATCGTAGCAATAGAGTTCTTATGATTCTTAACACGCGATATCGCATCTCATTTCTATGTTTCATGGTAAGGTATAATATGATATGCGAAGTGTTATGTATCCGTCGTCTACACTTCAAATGAATGTAAATGCGACACTTTCTTGCAAGGAAATAGCGTTTGCAGATGTCTACGTATCGTAGCATTGGATTTCTGATGCTTCTTAAAACGCGATATCGCATCTCATTTCTATGTTTCATGGTAAGATATAATATGAATTGCGAAGTGTTATGTATTCCTCGTCTACACTTCAAATGAATGTAAATGCGACACTTCTTTGCAAGGAAATAGCGTTTGCAGATGTCTACGTATCGTAGAAATAGTGTTCTTATGATTCTTAAAACGCGATATCGCATCTCATTTCTATGTTTCATGGTAAGATATAATATGATTTGCGAAGTATTATGTATTCCTCGTCTACACATCAAATGAATGTAAATGCGACACTTCCTTGCAAGGAAATAGCGTTTGCAGATGTCTACGTATCGTAGCAATAGAGTTCTTATGATTCTTAAAACGCGATATCGCATCACATTTCTATGTTTCATGGTAAGATATAATATGATTTGCGAAGTGTTATGTATTCCTCGTCTACACTACAAATGAATGTGAATGCGACACTTCCTCGCTAGGAAATAGCGTTAGCAGATGTCTGCGTATCGTAGCAGTAGAGTTCTAATGCTTCTTAAAACGCGATATCGCATCTCATTTCTATGTTTCATGGTAAGATAGAATATGATTTGCGAAGTGTTATGTATTCCTCGTCTACACTTCAAATGAATGTAAATGCGACACATCTTTGCAAGGAAATAGCGTTTGCAGATGTCTACGTATCAAAGCAATAGAGTTCAAATGCTTCTTAAAACGAGATATTGCATTTCATATCTATGTTTCATGATAAGATATAATATTCATTGCGAAGTGTTATGCATTCCTCGTCTACGATTAAAATGAATGAAATGCGACACTTCCTTGCAAGGAAATAGCGTTTGCAGATGTCTACGTATCGTAGCAATAGAGTTCTTATGATTCTTAAAACGCGATATCGCATCTCATTTCTATGTATCATGGTAAGGTATAATATGATTTGCGAAGTGCTATGTATCCGTCGTCTACACTTCAAATGAATGTAAATGCGACACTTTCTCGCAAGGAACTAGCGTTTGCAGATGTCTACGTATCTTAGCAATAGAGTTCTTATGATTCTTAAAACGCGATATCGCATCTCATTTCTATGTTTCATGGTAAGGTATAATATGAGTTGCGAAGTGTTATGTATTCCTCGTCTACACTTCAAATGAATGTAAATGCAACACTTTCTTGCCAGGAAATAGCGTTTGCAGATGTCTACGTATCGTAGCAATGGATTTCTGATGCTTCTTAAAACGCGATATCGCATCTCATTTCTATGTTTCATGGTAAGATATAATATGATTTGCGGAGTGTTATGTATTCCTCGTCTACACTTCAAATGAATGTGAATGCCACACTTCCTCGCTAGGAAATAGCGTTTGCAGATGTCTACGTATCGAAGCAATAGAGTTCTAATGCTTCTTAAAACGCGATATCGCATCTCATTCCTATGTTTCATGGTAAGGTATAATATGAGTTGCGAAGTGTTATGTATTCCTCGTCCACACTTCAAATGAATGTAAATGCGACACTTTCTTGCAAGGAAATAGCGTTTGCAGATGTCTACGTATCGTAGCAATGGATTTCTGATGCTTCTTAAAACGCGATATCGCATCTCATTTCTATGTTTCATGGTAAGATATTATATGATTTGCGAACTGTTGTGTATTCCTCGTCTACACTTCAAATGAATGTAAATGCGACACTTCCTTGCAAGGAAATAGCGTTTGCAGATGTCTACGTATCGAAGCAATAGAGTTCAAATGCTTCTTAAAACGAGATATTGCATCTCATATCTATGTTTCATGATAAGATATAATATTCATTGCGAAGTGTTATGCATTTCTCGTCTACGATTAAAATGAATGAAATGCGACACTTCCTTGCAAGGAAATAGCGTTTGCAGATGTCTACGTATCGTAGCAATAGAGTTCTTATGATTCTTAAAACGCGATATCGCATCTCATTTCTATGTATCATGGTAAGGTATAATATGATTTGCGAAGTGTTATGTATCCGTCGTCTACACTTCAAATGAATGTAAATGCGACACTTTCTCGCAAGGAACTAGCGTTTGCAGATGTCTACGTATCTTAGCAATAGAGTTCTTATGATTCTTAAAACGCGATATCGCATCACACTTCTATGTTTCATGGTAAGATACAATATGTTTTGCGGAGTGTTATGTATTCCTCGTCTACACTTCAAATGAATGTGAATGCCACACTTCCTCGCTAGGAAATAGCGTTTGCAGATGTCTACGTATCGAAGCAATAGAGTTCTAATGCTTCTTAAAACGCGATATCGCATCTCATTTCTATGTTTCATGGTAAGGTATAATATGATTTGCGAAGTGTTATGTATTCCTCGTCTACACTTCAAATGAATGTAAATGCGACACTCTCTTGCAAGGAAATAGCGTTTGCAGATGTCTACGTATCGTAGCAATGGATTTCTGATGCTTCTTAAAACGCGATATCGCATCTCATTTCTATGTTTCATGGTAAGATATAATATGATTTGCGAAGTGTTATGTATTCCTCGTCTACACTTCAAATGAATGTAAATGCGACACATCTTTGCAAGGAAATAGCGTTTGCAGATGTCTACGTATCGCAGCAATAGAGTTCTTATGATTCTTAAAACGCGATATCGCATCTCATTTCTATGTTTCATGGTAAGGTATAATATGATATGCGAAGTGTTATGTATCCGTCGTCTACACTTCAAATGAATGTAAATGCGACACTTCCTCGCTAGGAAATATCGTTTGCAGATGTCTACGTATCGTAGCAATGGATTTCTGATGCTTCTTAAAGCGCGATATCGCATCTCACTTCTATGTTTCATGGTAAGATATAATATGATTTGCGAAGTGTCATGTATTCCTCGTCCACACTTCAAATGAATGTAAATGCGACACTTCCTTGCAAGGAAATAGCGTTTGCAGATGTCTACGTATCGAAGCAATAGGGTTCAAATGCTTCTTAAAACGCGATATCGCATCTCATTTCTATGTTTCATGGTAAGATATATTATGATTTGCGAAGTGTTATGTATTCCTCGTCTACACATCAAATGAATGTAAATGCGACACTTCCTTGCAAGGAAATAGCGTTTGCAGATGTCTACGTATCGCAGCAATAGAGTTCTTATGATTCTTAAAACGCGAAATCGCATCTCATTTCTATGTTTCATGGTAAGGTATAATATGATATGCGAAGTGTTATGTATCCGTCGTCTACACTTCAAATGAATGTAAATGCGACACTTCCTCGCTAGGAAATATCGTTTGCAGATGTCTACGTATCGTAGCAATGGATTTCTGATGCTTCTTAAAGCGCGATATCGCATCTCACTTCTATGTTTCATGGTAAGATATAATATGATTTGCGAAGTGTCATGTATTCCTCGTCCACACTTCAAATGAATGTAAATGCGACACTTCCTTGCAAGGAAATAGCGTTTGCAGATGTCTACGTATCGTTGCAATAGAGTTCTTATGATTCTTAAAACGCGATATCGTATCTCATTTCTATGTTTCATGGTAAGATATAATATGATTTGCGGAGTGTTATGTATTCCTCGTCTACACTTCAAATGAATGTAAATGCGACACTTCCTTGCAAGGAAATAGCGTTTGCAGATATCTACGTATCGTAGCAATAGTGTTCTTATGATTCTTAAAACGCGATATCGCATCTCATTTCTATGTTTCATGGTAAGATGTAATATGATTTGCGAAGTGTTATGTATTCCTCGTCTACACATCAAATGAATGAAAATGCGACACTTCCTTGCAAGGAAATAGCGTTTGCAGATGTCTACGTATCGTAGCAATAGAGTTCTAATGCTTCTTAAAACGCGATATCGCATCTCATTTCTATGTTTCATGGTAAGATATTATATGATTTGCGAACTGTTGTGTATTCCTCGTCTACACTTCAAATGAATGTAAATGCGACACTTCCTTGCAAGGAAATAGCGTTTGCAGATGTCTACGTATCGTAGCAATGGATTTCTGATGCTTCTTAAAACGCGATATCGCATCTCATTTCTATGTTTCATGGTAAGATATAATATGATTTGCGAAGTGTTATGTATTCCTCGTCTACACTTCAAATGAATGTAAATGCGACACATCTTTGCAAGGAAATAGCGTTTGCAGATGTCTACGTATCGTTGCAATAGAGTTCTTATGATTCTTAAAACGCGATATCGCATCTCATTTCTATGTTTCATGGTAAGATATAATATGATTTGCGAAGTGTTATGTATTCCTCGTCTACACTTCAAATGAATGTGAATGCGACACTTCCTCGCTAGGAAAGAGCGTTTGCAGATGTCTGCGTATCGTAGCAGTGGAGTTCTAATGCTTCTTAAAACGCGATATCGCATCTCATTTCTATGTTTCATGGTAAGATATAATATGATTTGCGAACTGTTATGTATTCCTCGTCTACACTTCAAATGAATGTAAATGCGACACTTCCTTGCAAGGAAATAGCGTTTCCAGATGTCTACGTATCGAAGCAATAAAGTTCAAGTGCTTCTTAAAACGAGATATTGCATCTCATATCTATGTTTCATGATAAGATATAATATTCATTGCGAAGTGTTATGTATTCCTCGTCTACACTTCAAATGAATGTAAATGCGACACTTCCTTACAAGGAAATAGCGTTTGCAGATGTCTACGTATCGAAGCAATAGAGTTCAAATGCTTCTTAATTCGAGATATTGTTTCTCATTTCTATGATTCATGGTAAGATATAATATGATTTGCGGAGTGTTATGTATTCCTCGTCTACACTTCAAATGAATGTAAATGCGACACTTCCTTGCAAGGAAATAGCGTTTGCAGATGTCTACGTATCGAAGCAATAGGGTTCAAATGCTTCTTAAAACGCGATATCGCATCTCATTTCTATGTTTCATGGTAAGATATATTATGATTTGCGAAGTGTTATGTATTCCTCGTCTACACATCAAATGAATGTAAATGCGACACTTCCTTGCAAGGAAATAGCGTTTGCAGATGTCTACGTATCGCAGCAATAGAGTTCTTATGATTCTTAAAACGCGATATCGCATCTCATTTCTATGTTTCATGGTAAGGTATAATATGATATGCGAAGTGTTATGTATCCGTCGTCTACACTTCAAATGAATGTAAATGCGACACTTCCTCGCTAGGAAATATCGTTTGCAGATGTCTACGTATCGTACCAATGGATTTCTGATGCTTCTTAAAGCGCGATATCGCATCTCACTTCTATGTTTCATGGTAAGATATAATATGATTTGCGAACTGTCATGTATTCCTCGTCCACACTTCAAATGAATGTAAATGCGACACTTCCTTGCAAGGAAATAGCGTTTGCAGATGTCTACGTATCGAAGCAATAGGGTTCAAATGCTTCTTAAAACGCGATATCGCATCTCATTTCTATGTTTCATGGTAAGATATATTATGATTTGCGAAGTGTTATGTATTCCTCGTCTACACATCAAATGAATGTAAATGCGACACTTCCTTGCAAGGAAATAGCGTTTGCAGGTGTCTACGTATCGCAGCAATAGAGTTCTTATGATTCTTAAAACGCGATATCGCATCTCATTTCTATGTTTCATGGTAAGGTATAATATGATATGCGAAGTGTTATGTATCCGTCGTCTACACCTCAAATGAATGTAAATGCGACACTTTCTTGCAAGGAAATAGCGTTTGCAGATGTCTACGTATGGTAGCATTGGATTTCTGATGCTTCTTAAAACGCGATATCGCATCTCATTTCTCTGTTTCATGGTAAGGTATAATATGAATTGCGAAGTGTTATGTATTCCTCGTCTACACTTCAAATGAATGTAAATGCGACACTTCTTTGCAAGGAAATAGCGTTTGCAGATGTCTACGTATCGAAGCAATAGAGTTCTAATGCTTCTTAAGACGCGATATCGCATCTCATTTCTATGTTTCATGGTAAGGTATAATATGAGTTGCGAAGTGTTATGTATTCCTCGTCTACACTTCAAATGAATGTAAATGCGACACTTTCTTGCAAGGAAATAGCGTTTGCAGATGTCTACGTATCGTAGCAATGGATTTCTGATGCTTCTTAAAACGCGATATCGCATCTCATTTCTATGTTTCATGGTAAGATATAATATGATTTGCGAAGTGTCATGTATTCCTCGTCTACGATTCAAATGAAAGTAAATGCGACACTTACTTGCACGGTAGTAGCGATTGCAGATGTCTACGTATCGAAGCAATAGAGTTCAAATGCTTCCTAAAACAAGATATCGCATCTCAATTCTATGTTTCATGATAAGATGTAATATTCATTGCGAAGTGTTATCTATTCCTCGTCTACACTTCAAACGAATGTAAATGCGACACTTCCTTGCTAGGAAATAGCGTCTGCAGATGTCTAGGTATCGTAGCAATAGAGTTCTAATGCTTCTTAAAACGCGAGATCGCATCTCATTTCTATGTTTCATGGTAAGATATAGTATGATTTGCGAAGTGTTATGTATCCGTCGTCTACACTTCAAATGAATGTAAATGCGACACTTTCTCGCAAGGAACTAGCGTTTGCAGATGTCTACGTATCTTAGCAATAGAGTTCTTATGATTCTTAAAACGCGATATCGCATCACACTTCTATGTTTCATGGTAAGATACAATATGTTTTGCGGAGTGTTATGTATTCCTCGTCTACACTTCAAATGAATGTGAATGCCACACTTCCTCGCTAGGAAATAGCGTTTGCAGATGTCTACGTATCGAAGCAATAGAGTTCTAATGCTTCTTAAAACGCGATATCGCATCTCATTTCTATGTTTCATGGTAAGGTATAATATGATTTGCGAAGTGTTATGTGTTCCTCGTCTACACTTCAAATGAATGTAAATGCGACACTCTCTTGCAAGGAAATAGCGTTTGCAGATGTCTACGTATCGTAGCAATGGATTTCTGATGCTTCTTAAAACGCGATATCGCATCTCATTTCTATGTTTCATGGTAAGATATAATATGATTTGCGAAGTGTTATGTATTCCTCGTCTACACTTCAAATGAATGTAAATGCGACACATCTTTGCAAGGAAATAGCGTTTGCAGATGTCTACGTATCGTTGCAATAGAGTTCTTATGATTCTTAAAACGCGATATCGCATCTCATTTCCATGTTTCATGGTAAGGTATAATATGATTTGCGGAGTGTTATGTATTCCTCGTCTACACTTCAAATGAATGTAAATGCGACACTTCCTTGCAAGGAAATAGCGTTTGCAGATGTCTACGTATCGTAGCAATAGAGTTCTTATGATTCTTAACACGCGATATCGCATCTCATTTCTATGTTTCATGGTAAGGTATAATATGATATGCGAAGTGTTATGTATCCGTCGTCTACACTTCAAATGAATGTAAATGCGACACTTTCTTGCAAGGAAATAGCGTTTGCAGATGTCTACGTATCGTAGCATTGGATTTCTGATGCTTCTTAAAACGCGATATCGCATCTCATTTCTATGTTTCATGGTAAGATATAATATGAATTGCGAAGTGTTATGTATTCCTCGTCTACACTTCAAATGAATGTAAATGCGACACTTCTTTGCAAGGAAATAGCGTTTGCAGATGTCTACGTATCGTAGAAATAGTGTTCTTATGATTCTTAAAACGCGATATCGCATCTCATTTCTATGTTTCATGGTAAGATATAATATGATTTGCGAAGTATTATGTATTCCTCGTCTACACATCAAATGAATGTAAATGCGACACTTCCTTGCAAGGAAATAGCGTTTGCAGATGTCTACGTATCGTAGCAATAGAGTTCTTATGATTCTTAAAACGCGATATCGCATCACATTTCTATGTTTCATGGTAAGATATAATATGATTTGCGAAGTGTTATGTATTCCTCGTCTACACTACAAATGAATGTGAATGCGACACTTCCTCGCTAGGAAATAGCGTTAGCAGATGTCTGCGTATCGTAGCAGTAGAGTTCTAATGCTTCTTAAAACGCGATATCGCATCTCATTTCTATGTTTCATGGTAAGATAGAATATGATTTGCGAAGTGTTATGTATTCCTCGTCTACACTTCAAATGAATGTAAATGCGACACATCTTTGCAAGGAAATAGCGTTTGCAGATGTCTACGTATCGAAGCAATAGAGTTCAAATGCTTCTTAAAACGAGATATTGCATTTCATATCTATGTTTCATGATAAGATATAATATTCATTGCGAAGTGTTATGCATTCCTCGTCTACGATTAAAATGAATGAAATGCGACACTTCCTTGCAAGGAAATAGCGTTTGCAGATGTCTACGTATCGTAGCAATAGAGTTCTTATGATTCTTAAAACGCGATATCGCATCTCATTTCTATGTATCATGGTAAGGTATAATATGATTTGCGAAGTGCTATGTATCCGTCGTCTACACTTCAAATGAATGTAAATGCGACACTTTCTCGCAAGGAACTAGCGTTTGCAGATGTCTACGTATCTTAGCAATAGAGTTCTTATGATTCTTAAAACGCGATATCGCATCTCATTTCTATGTTTCATGGTAAGGTATAATATGAGTTGCGAAGTGTTATGTATTCCTCGTCTACACTTCAAATGAATGTAAATGCAACACTTTCTTGCCAGGAAATAGCGTTTGCAGATGTCTACGTATCGTAGCAATGGATTTCTGATGCTTCTTAAAACGCGATATCGCATCTCATTTCTATGTTTCATGGTAAGATATAATATGATTTGCGGAGTGTTATGTATTCCTCGTCTACACTTCAAATGAATGTGAATGCCACACTTCCTCGCTAGGAAATAGCGTTTGCAGATGTCTACGTATCGAAGCAATAGAGTTCTAATGCTTCTTAAAACGCGATATCGCATCTCATTCCTATGTTTCATGGTAAGGTATAATATGAGTTGCGAAGTGTTATGTATTCCTCGTCCACACTTCAAATGAATGTAAATGCGACACTTTCTTGCAAGGAAATAGCGTTTGCAGATGTCTACGTATCGTAGCAATGGATTTCTGATGCTTCTTAAAACGCGATATCGCATCTCATTTCTATGTTTCATGGTAAGATATTATATGATTTGCGAACTGTTGTGTATTCCTCGTCTACACTTCAAATGAATGTAAATGCGACACTTCCTTGCAAGGAAATAGCGTTTGCAGATGTCTACGTATCGAAGCAATAGAGTTCAAATGCTTCTTAAAACGAGATATTGCATCTCATATCTATGTTTCATGATAAGATATAATATTCATTGCGAAGTGTTATGCATTTCTCGTCTACGATTAAAATGAATGAAATGCGACACTTCCTTGCAAGGAAATAGCGTTTGCAGATGTCTACGTATCGTAGCAATAGAGTTCTTATGATTCTTAAAACGCGATATCGCATCTCATTTCTATGTATCATGGTAAGGTATAATATGATTTGCGAAGTGTTATGTATCCGTCGTCTACACTTCAAATGAATGTAAATGCGACACTTTCTCGCAAGGAACTAGCGTTTGCAGATGTCTACGTATCTTAGCAATAGAGTTCTTATGATTCTTAAAACGCGATATCGCATCACACTTCTATGTTTCATGGTAAGATACAATATGTTTTGCGGAGTGTTATGTATTCCTCGTCTACACTTCAAATGAATGTGAATGCCACACTTCCTCGCTAGGAAATAGCGTTTGCAGATGTCTACGTATCGAAGCAATAGAGTTCTAATGCTTCTTAAAACGCGATATCGCATCTCATTTCTATGTTTCATGGTAAGGTATAATATGATTTGCGAAGTGTTATGTATTCCTCGTCTACACTTCAAATGAATGTAAATGCGACACTCTCTTGCAAGGAAATAGCGTTTGCAGATGTCTACGTATCGTAGCAATGGATTTCTGATGCTTCTTAAAACGCGATATCGCATCTCATTTCTATGTTTCATGGTAAGATATAATATGATTTGCGAAGTGTTATGTATTCCTCGTCTACACTTCAAATGAATGTAAATGCGACACATCTTTGCAAGGAAATAGCGTTTGCAGATGTCTACGTATCGTAGCAATAGAGTTCTTATGATTCTTAAAACGCGATATCGCATCACATTTCTATGTTTCATGGTAAGATATAATATGATTTGCGAAGTGTTATGTATTCCTCGTCTACACTACAAATGAATGTGAATGCGACACTTCCTCGCTAGGAAATAGCGTTAGCAGATGTCTGCGTATCGTAGCAGTAGAGTTCTAATGCTTCTTAAAACGCGATATCGCATCTCATTTCTATGTTTCATGGTAAGATAGAATATGATTTGCGAAGTGTTATGTATTCCTCGTCTACACTTCAAATGAATGTAAATGCGACACATCTTTGCAAGGAAATAGCGTTTGCAGATGTCTACGTATCGAAGCAATAGAGTTCAAATGCTTCTTAAAACGAGATATTGCATTTCATATCTATGTTTCATGATAAGATATAATATTCATTGCGAAGTGTTATGCATTCCTCGTCTACGATTAAAATGAATGAAATGCGACACTTCCTTGCAAGGAAATAGCGTTTGCAGATGTCTACGTATCGTAGCAATAGAGTTCTTATGATTCTTAAAACGCGATATCGCATCTCATTTCTATGTATCATGGTAAGGTATAATATGATTTGCGAAGTGCTATGTATCCGTCGTCTACACTTCAAATGAATGTAAATGCGACACTTTCTCGCAAGGAACTAGCGTTTGCAGATGTCTACGTATCTTAGCAATAGAGTTCTTATGATTCTTAAAACGCGATATCGCATCTCATTTCTATGTTTCATGGTAAGGTATAATATGAGTTGCGAAGTGTTATGTATTCCTCGTCTACACTTCAAATGAATGTAAATGCAACACTTTCTTGCCAGGAAATAGCGTTTGCAGATGTCTACGTATCGTAGCAATGGATTTCTGATGCTTCTTAAAACGCGATATCGCATCTCATTTCTATGTTTCATGGTAAGATATAATATGATTTGCGGAGTGTTATGTATTCCTCGTCTACACTTCAAATGAATGTGAATGCCACACTTCCTCGCTAGGAAATAGCGTTTGCAGATGTCTACGTATCGAAGCAATAGAGTTCTAATGCTTCTTAAAACGCGATATCGCATCTCATTTCTATGTTTCATGGTAAGGTATAATATGAGTTGCGAAGTGTTATGTATTCCTCGTCTACACTTCAAATGAATGTAAATGCGACACTTTCTTGCCAGGAAATAGCGTTTGCAGATGTCTACGTATCGTAGCAATGGATTTCTGATGCTTCTTAAAACGCGATATCGCATCTCATTTCTATGTTTCATGGTAAGATATAATATGATTTGCGAAGTGTTATGTATTCCTCGTCCACACTACAAATGAATGTGAATGCGACACTTCCTCGCTAGGAAATAGCGTTAGCAGATGTCTGCGTATCGTAGCAGTAGAGTTCTAATGCTTCTTAAAACGCGATATCGCATCTCATTTCTATGTTTCATGGTAAGATAGAATATGATTTGCGAAGTGTTATGTATTCCTCGTCTACACATCAAATGAATGTAAATGCGACACTTCCTTGCAAGGAAATAGCGTTTGCAGATGTCTACGTATCGTAGCAATAGAGTTCTTATGATTCTTAAAACGCGATAACGCATCTCATTTCTATGTTTCATGGTAAGGTATAATATGATATGCGAAGTGTTATGTATCCGTCGTCTACACTTCAAATGAATGTAAATGCGACACTTTCTTGCAAGGAAATAGCGCTTGCAGATGTCTACGTATCGTAGCATTGGATTTCTGATGCTTCTTAAAACGCGATATCGCATCTCATTTCTATGTTTCATGGTAAGATATAATATGATTTGCGAAGTGTTATATATTCCTCGTCTACACTTCAAATGAATGTAAATGCGACACATCTTTGCAAGGAAATAGCGTTTGCAGATGTCTACGTATCGTTGCAATAGAGTTCTTATGATTCTTAAAACGCGATATCGCATCTCATTTCTATGTTTCATGGTAAGGTATAATATGATTTGCGGAGTGTTATGTATTCCTCGTCTACACTTCAAATGAATGTAAATGCGACACTTCCTTACAAGGAAATAGCGTTTGCAGATGTCTACGTATCGTAGCAATAGAATTCTTATGATTCTTAAAACGCGATATCGCATCTCATTTCTATGTTTCATGGTAAGGTATAATATGATATGCGAAGTGTTATGTATCCGTCGTCTACACTTCAAATGAGTGTAAATGCGACACTTTCTTGCAAGGAAATAGCGTTTGCAGATGTCTACGTATCGTAGCAATTGATTTCTGATGCTTCTTAAAACGCGATATCGCTTGTCATTTCTATGTTTCATGGTAAGATATAATATGATTTGCGAAGTGTTATGTATTCCTCGTCTACACTTCAAATGAATGTAAATGCGACACTTCTTTGCAAGGAAATAGCGTTTGCAGATGTCTACGTATCGTTGCAATAGAGTTCTTATGATTCTTAAAACGCGATATCGCACCTCATTTCTATGTTTCATGGTAAGATATAATATGATTTGAGGAGTGTTATGTATTCCTCGTCTACACTTCAAATGAATGTAAATGCGACACTTCCTTGCAAGGAAATAGCGTTTGCAGATGTCTACTTATCGAAGCAATAGAGTTCAAATGCTTCTTAAAACGAGATATTGCATCTCATATCTATGTTTCATGATAAGATATAATATTCATTGCGAAGTGTTTTGCATTCCTCGTCTACGATTCAAATGAATGTAAATGCGACGCTTCCTTGCAAGGAAATAGCGTTAGCAGATGTCTACGGATCGTAGCAATAGAGTTCTAATGCTTCTTAAAACGCCATATCGCATCTCATTTCTATGTTTCATGGTAAGATGTAATACGATTTGCGAAGTGTTATGTATTCCTCGTCTACACTTTACTCGTCTACGTGTCGTAGCAATAGAGTTCTTATGATTCTTAGAACGCTATATTGCATCTCATTTTTACGTTTCATGGTAAGATATAATATGATTTGCGAAGTGTTATGCATTCCTCGTCTACGATTCAAATGAATGTAAATGCGACACTTCCTTGCAAGGAAATAGCGTTTGCAGATGTCTACGTATCGTAGCAATAGGGTTCTTATGATTCTTAGAACGCTATATTGCATCTCATTTTTACGTTTCATGGTAAGATATAATATGATTTGCGAAGTGTCATGTATTCCTCGTCTACGATTCAAATGAATGTAAATGCGACACTTCCTTGCAAGGAAATAGCGTTTGCAGATGTCTACGTATCGTAGCAATATTGTTCTAATGCTTCTTAAAACGCGATTTCGCATCTCATTTCTATGTTTCATGGTAAGATATAATATGATTTGCGAAGTGTTATGTATTCCTCGTCTACACTTCAAATGAATGTAAATGCGACACTTCCTTGCAAGGAAATAGCGTTTGCAGATGTCTACGTATCGTAGCAATAGAGTTCTTGTGATTCTTAGAACGCTATATTGCATCTCATTCTTACGTTTCATGGTAAGATATAATATGATTTGCGAAGTGTTATGTATTCCTCGACTACACTTCAAATGAATGTAAATGCGACACTTCTTTGCAAGGAAATAGCGTTTGCAGATGTCTGCGTATCGTAGCAGTAGAGTTCTAATGCTTCTTAAAACGCGATATCGCATCTCATTTCTATGTTTCATGGTAAGATATAATATGATTTGCGAAGTGTTATGTATTCCTCGTCTACACTTCAAATGAATGTAAATGCGACACTTCTTTGCAAGGAAATAGCGTTTGCAGATGTCTGCGTATCGTAGCAGTAGAGTTCTAATGCTTCTTAAAACGCGATATCGCATCTCATTTCTATGTTTCATGGTAAGATATAATACGATTTGCGAAGTGTTATGTATTCCTCGGCTACACTTCAAATGAATGTAAATGCGACACTTCTTTGCAAGGAAATAGCGATTGCAGATGTCTACGTATCGTAGCATTAGAGTTCTTATGATTCTTAAAACGCGATATCGCATCTCATTTCTATGTTTCATGGTAAGATATAATATGATTTGCGAAGTGTTATGTATTCTTCGTCTACACATCAAATGAATGTAAATGAGACACTTCCTTGCAAGGAAATAGCGTTTGCAGATGTCTACGTATCGTAGCAATAGAGTTCTAATGCTTCTTAAAACGAGATATTGCATCTCATATCTATGTTTCATGATAAGATATAATATTCATTGCGAAGTGTTATGCATTCCTCGTCTACGATTCAAATGAATGTAAATGCGACACTTCCTTGCAAGGAAATAGCGTTTGTAGATGTCTACGTATCGTAGCAATAGAGTTCTTGTGATTCTTAGAACGCTATATTGCATCTCATTTTTACGTTTCATGGTAAGATATAATATGATTTGCGAAGTGTTATGTATTCCTCGTCTACACTTCAAATGAATGTAAATGCGACACTTCTTTGCTAGGAAATAGCGTTTGCAAATGTCTACCTATCGTAGCAATAGTGTTCTAATGCTTCTTAAAACGCGATATCGCATCTCATTTCTATGATTCATGGTAAGATATAACATGATTTGCGAAGTATCATGTATTCCTCGTCTACACTTCAAATGAATGTAAATGCGATACTTCCTTGCTAGGAAATAGCGATTGCAGATGTCTACGTATCGTAGCAATAGAGTTCATATGATTCTTAAAACGCGATATCGCATCTCATTTCTATGTTTCATGGTAAGATATAACATGATTTGCGAAGTGTTATGTATTCCTCGTCTACACTTCAAATGAATGTGAATGCGATACTTCCTCGCTAGGAAATAGCGTTTGCAGATGTCTACGTATCGTAGCAATAGCTTTCTAATGCTTCTTAAAGCGCGATATCGCATCTCATTTCTATGTTTCATGATAAGATATAATATGATTTGCGAAGTGTCATGTATTCCTCGTCTACACATCAAATGAATGTAAATGCGACACCTCCTTGCAGGGAAATAGCGTTTGCAGATGTCTACGTATCGAAGCAATAGAGTTCAAATGCTTCTTAAAACGCGATATCACATCTCATTCCTATGTTTCATGGTAAGATATAATATGATTTGCGAAGTATCATGTATTCCTCGTCTACACTTCAAATGAATGTAAATGCGACACTTCCTTGCATGGAAATAGCGTTAGCAGATGTCTACGTATCGAAGCAATAGAGTTCAAATGCTTCTTAAAACGAGATATTGCATCTCATATCTATGTTTCCTGATAAGATATAATATTCATTGCGAAGTGTCATGTATTCCTCGTCTACGATTCAAATGAAAGTAAATGCGACACTTCCTTGCAAGGTAGTAGCGTTTGCGGATGTCTACGTATCGTAGCAATAAAGTTCTAATGCTACTTAAAACGCGATATCGCATCTCATTTCTATGTTTCATGGTAAGATATAATACGATTTGCGAAGTGTTATGTATTCCTCGGCTACAATTCAAATGAATGTAAATGCGACACTTCTTTGCAAGAAAATAGCGATTGCAGATGTCTACGTATCGTAGCAGTAGAGTTCTTATGATTCTTAAAACGCGATATCGCATCTCATTTCTATGTTTCATGATAAGATATAATATGATTTGCGGAGTGCTATGTATTCCTCGTCTACAATTCAAATGAATGCAAATGCGACACATCCTCGCTAGGAAATAGCGTTTGCAGATGTCTACGTATCGTAGCAAGTTGAGTTCTAATGCTTCTTAAAACGCGATATCGCATCTCATTTCTATGTTTCATGGTAAGATATAATATGATTTGCGAAGTGTTATGTATTCCTCGTCTACACATCAAATGAATGTAAATGCGACGCTTCCTTGCAAGGAAATAGCGTTTGCAGATGTCTACGTATCGTTGCAATAGAGTTCCTATGATTCTTAAAACCCGATGTCGCATCTCATTTCTATGTTTCATGGTAAGGTATAATATGATTTGCGAAGTGTTATGTATCCGTCGTCTACACTTCAAATGAATGTAAATGCGACACTTTCTTGCAAGGAAATAGCGTTTGCAGATGTCTACGTATCGTAGCAATGGATTTCTGATGCTTCTTAAAACGAGATATTGCATCTCATATCTATGTTTCATGACAAGATATAATATTCATTGCGAAGTGTTATGCATTCCTCGTCTACGATTCAGATGAATGTAAATGCGACACTTCCTTGCAAGGAAATAGCGTTTGCGGATGTCTACGTATCGTAGCAATAGAGTTCTTATGATTCTTAAAACGAGATATTGCATCTCATATCTATGTTTCATGATAAGATATAATATTCATTGCGAAGTGTTATGCATTCTTCGCCTACGATTCAAATGAATGTAAATGCAAAACTTCCTTGCAAGGAAATAGCGTTTGCAGATGTCTACGTATCGTAGCAGTTGAGTTCTAATGCTTCTTAAAACGCGATATCGCACCTCATTCCTATGTTTCATGGTAAGATATAATATGATTTGCGAAGTGTTATGTATTCCTCGTCTACATTTCAAATGAATGTGAATGCGACACTTCCTCGCTAGGAAATAGCGTTTGCAGATGTCTGCGTATCGTAGCAGTAGAGTTCAAATGCTTCTTAAAACGCGATATCGCATCTCATTTCTATGTTTCATGGTAAGATATAATACGATTTGCGAAGTGTTATGTATTCCTCGGCTACACTTCAAATGAATGTAAATGCGACACTTCTTTGCAAGGAAATAGCGATTGCAGATGTCTACGTATCGTAGCATTAGAGTTCTTATGATTCTTAAAACGCGATATCGCATCTCATTTCTATTTTTCATGATAAGATATAATATTCATTGCGAAGTGTTATGCATTCCTCGTCTACGATTCAAATGAATGTAAATGCGACACTTCCTTGCAAGGAAATAGTGTTTGCAGATGTCTACGTATCGTAGCAATAGAGTTCTTGTGATTCTTAGAACGCTATATTGCATCCCATTTTTACGTTTCATGGTAAGATATAATATGATTTGCAAAGTGTCATGTATGCCTCGTCTACGATTCAAATGAAAGTATATGCGACACTTCCTTGCAAGGAAATAGCGTTTGCAGATGTCTACGTATCGTAGCAATAGAGTTCTAATGCTTCTTAAAACGCGATATCGCATCTCATTTCTATGTTTCATGGTAAGATATAATATGATTTGCGAAGTGTTATGTATTCCTCGTCTACACATCAAATGAATGTAAATGCGACACTTCCTTGCAAGGAAATAGCGTTTGCAGATGTCTACGTATTGTTGCAATAGAGTTCCTATAATTCTTAAAACGCGATGTCGCATCTCATTTCTATGTTTCATGGTAAGGTATAATATGATTTGCGAAGTGTTATGTATCCGTCGTCTACACTTCAAATGAATGTAAATGCGACACTTTCTTGCATGGAAATTGCGTTTGCAGATGTCTGCGTATCGTAGCAATGGATTTCTGATGCTTCTTAAAACGAGATATTGCATCTCATATCTATGTTTCATGACAAGATATAATATTCATTGCGAAGTGTTATGCATTCCTCGTCTACGATTCAGATGAATGTAAATGCGACACTTCCTTGCAAGGAAATAGCGTTTGCAGATGTCTACGTATCGTAGCAATAGAGTTCTTATAATTCTTAAAACGCGATATCGCATCTCATTTCTATGTGTCATGGTAAGATACAATATGATTTGCGAAGTGTTATGTATTCCTCGTCTACACTTCAAATGAATGTGAATGTAACACTTCTTTGCAAGGAAATAGCGATTGCAGATGTCTACGTATCGTAGCAGTAGAGTTCTTATGATTCTTAAAACGCGATATCGCATCTCATTTCTATGTTTCATTATAAGATATAATATGATTTGCGGAGTGTTATGTATTCCTCGTCTACAATTCAAATGAATGCAAATGCGACACATCCTCGGTAGGAAATAACGTTTGCAGATGTCTACGTATCGTAGCAAGTTGAGTTCTAATGCTTCTTAAAACGCGATATCGCATATCATTTCTATGTTTCATGATAAGATATAATATTCATTGCGAAGTGTTATGCATTCCTCGTCTACGATTCAAATGAATGTAAATGCGACACTTCCTTGCAAGGAAATAGCATTTGCAGATGTCTACGTATCGTAGCAATAGAGTTCTAATGCTTCTTAAAACGCGATATCGCATCTCATTTCTATGTTTCATGGTAAGATATAATATGATTTGCGAAGTGTTATGTATTCCTCGTCTACGCTTCAAATGAATGTGAATGTGACACTTCCTCGCTAGGAAATAGTGTTTGCAGATGTCTGCGTATCGTAGCAGTAGAGTTCTAATGCTTCTTAAAGCGCGATATCGCATCTCATTTCTATGTTTCATGGTAAGATACAATATGATTTGCGAAGTGTTATGTATTCCTCGTCTACACTTCAAATGAATACGAAGGCGACACTTCCTCGCTAGGAAATAGCGTTTGCAGATGTCTACGTATCGAAGCAATAGAGTTCAAATGCTTCTTAAAACGCGATATCGCATCTCATTTCTATGTTTCATGGTAAGATATAATACGATTTGCGAAGTGTTATGTATTCCTCGGCTACAATTCAAATGAATGTAAATGCGACACTTCTTTGCAAGAAAATAGCGATTGCAGATGTCTACGTATCGTAGCAGTAGAGTTCTTATGATTCTTAAAACGCGATATCGCATCTCATTTCTATGTTTCATGATAAGATATAATATGATTTGCGGAGTGCTATGTATTCCTCGTCTACAATTCAAATGAATGCAAATGCGACACATCCTCGCTAGGAAATAGCGTTTGCAGATGTCTACGTATCGTAGCAAGTTGAGTTCTAATGCTTCTTAAAACGCGATATCGCATCTCATTTCTATGTTTCATGGTAAGATATAATATGATTTGCGAAGTGTTATGTATTCCTCGTCTACACATCAAATGAATGTAAATGCGACGCTTCCTTGCAAGGAAATAGCGTTTGCAGATGTCTACGTATCGTTGCAATAGAGTTCCTATGATTCTTAAAACGCGATGTCGCATCTCATTTCTATGTTTCATGGTAAGGTATAATATGATTTGCGAAGTGTTATGTATCCGTCGTCTACACTTCAAATGAATGTAAATGCGACACTTTCTTGCAAGGAAATAGCGTTTGCAGATGTCTACGTATCGTAGCAATGGATTTCTGATGCTTCTTAAAACGAGATATTGCATCTCATATCTATGTTTCATGACAAGATATAATATTCATTGCGAAGTGTTATGCATTCCTCGTCTACGATTCAGATGAATGTAAATGCGACACTTCCTTGCAAGGAAATAGCGTTTGCGGATGTCTACGTATCGTAGCAATAGAGTTCTTATGATTCTTAAAACGAGATATTGCATCTCATATCTATGTTTCATGATAAGATATAATATTCATTGCGAAGTGTTATGCATTCTTCGCCTACGATTCAAATGAATGTAAATGCAAAACTTCCTTGCAAGGAAATAGCGTTTGCAGATGTCTACGTATCGTAGCAGTTGAGTTCTAATGCTTCTTAAAACGCGATATCGCACCTCATTCCTATGTTTCATGGTAAGATATAATATGATTTGCGAAGTGTTATGTATTCCTCGTCTACATTTCAAATGAATGTGAATGCGACACTTCCTCGCTAGGAAATAGCGTTTGCAGATGTCTGCGTATCGTAGCAGTAGAGTTCAAATGCTTCTTAAAACGCGATATCGCATCTCATTTCTATGTTTCATGGTAAGATATAATACGATTTGCGAAGTGTTATGTATTCCTCGGCTACACTTCAAATGAATGTAAATGCGACACTTCTTTGCAAGGAAATAGCGATTGCAGATGTCTACGTATCGTAGCATTAGAGTTCTTATGATTCTTAAAACGCGATATCGCATCTCATTTCTATTTTTCATGATAAGATATAATATTCATTGCGAAGTGTTATGCATTCCTCGTCTACGATTCAAATGAATGTAAATGCGACACTTCCTTGCAAGGAAATAGTGTTTGCAGATGTCTACGTATCGTAGCAATAGAGTTCTTGTGATTCTTAGAACGCTATATTGCATCCCATTTTTACGTTTCATGGTAAGATATAATATGATTTGCAAAGTGTCATGTATGCCTCGTCTACGATTCAAATGAAAGTATATGCGACACTTCCTTGAAAGGAAATAGCGTTTGCAGATGTCTACGTATCGTAGCAATAGAGTTCTAATGCTTCTTAAAACGCGATATCGCATCTCATTTCTATGTTTCATGGTAAGATATAATATGATTTGCGAAGTGTTATGTATTCCTCGTCTACACATCAAATGAATGTAAATGCGACACTTCCTTGCAAGGAAATAGCGTTTGCAGATGTCTACGTATTGTTGCAATAGAGTTCCTATAATTCTTAAAACGCGATGTCGCATCTCATTTCTATGTTTCATGGTAAGGTATAATATGATTTGCGAAGTGTTATGTATCCGTCGTCTACACTTCAAATGAATGTAAATGCGACACTTTCTTGCATGGAAATTGCGTTTGCAGATGTCTGCGTATCGTAGCAATGGATTTCTGATGCTTCTTAAAACGAGATATTGCATCTCATATCTATGTTTCATGACAAGATATAATATTCATTGCGAAGTGTTATGCATTCCTCGTCTACGATTCAGATGAATGTAAATGCGACACTTCCTTGCAAGGAAATAGCGTTTGCAGATGTCTACGTATCGTAGCAATAGAGTTCTTATAATTCTTAAAACGCGATATCGCATCTCATTTCTATGTGTCATGGTAAGATACAATATGATTTGCGAAGTGTTATGTATTCCTCGTCTACACTTCAAATGAATGTGAATGTAACACTTCTTTGCAAGGAAATAGCGATTGCAGATGTCTACGTATCGTAGCAGTAGAGTTCTTATGATTCTTAAAACGCGATATCGCATCTCATTTCTATGTTTCATTATAAGATATAATATGATTTGCGGAGTGTTATGTATTCCTCGTCTACAATTCAAATGAATGCAAATGCGACACATCCTCGGTAGGAAATAACGTTTGCAGATGTCTACGTATCGTAGCAAGTTGAGTTCTAATGCTTCTTAAAACGCGATATCGCATCTCATTTCTATGTTTCATGATAAGATATAATATTCATTGCGAAGTGTTATGCATTCCTCGTCTACGATTCAAATGAATGTAAATGCGACACTTCCTTGCAAGGAAATAGCATTTGCAGATGTCTACGTATCGTAGCAATAGAGTTCTAATGCTTCTTAAAACGCGATATCGCATCTCATTTCTATGTTTCATGGTAAGATATAATATGATTTGCGAAGTGTTATGTATTCCTCGTCTACGCTTCAAATGAATGTGAATGTGACACTTCCTCGCTAGGAAATAGTGTTTGCAGATGTCTGCGTATCGTAGCAGTAGAGTTCTAATGCTTCTTAAAGCGCGATATCGCATCTCATTTCTATGTTTCATGGTAAGATACAATATGATTTGCGAAGTGTTATGTATTCCTCGTCTACACTTCAAATGAATACGAAGGCGACACTTCCTCGCTAGGAAATAGCGTTTGCAGATGTCTACGTATCGAAGCAATAGAGTTCAAATGCTTCTTAAAACGCGATATCGCATCTCATTTCTATGTTTCATGGTAAGATATAATACGATTTGCGAAGTGTTATGTATTCCTCGGCTACACATCAAATGAATGTAAATGCGACACTTCTTTGCAAGCAAATAGCGATTGCAGATGTCCACGTATCGAAGCAATAAAGTTCAAATACTTCTTAAAACGAGATATTGCATCTCATATCTATGTTTCATGATAAGATATAATATTCATTGCGAAGTGTTATGCATTCCTCGTCTACGATTCAAATAAATGTAAATGCGACACTTCCTTGCAAGGAAATAGCGTTTGCAGATTTCTACGTATCGTAGCAATAGAGTTCTAATGCTTCTTAAAACGCGATATCGCATCTCATTTCTATGTTTCATGGTAGGATATAATATGATTTGCGAAGTGTCATGTATTCCTCGTCTACGATTCAAATGAAAGTAAATGCGACACTTCCTTGCAAGGTTGTAGCGATTGCAGATGTCTACGTATCGTAGCAATGGATTTCTGATGCTTCTTAAAACGAGATATTGCATCTCATATCTATGTTTCATGACAAGATATAATATGATTTGCGAAGTGTCATGCATTCCTCGTCTACGATTCAGATGAATGTAAATGCGACACTTCCTTGCAAGGAAATAGCGTTTGAAGATGTCTACGTATCGTACCAATGGATTTCTGATGCTTCTTAAAACGCCATATCGCATCTCATTTCTATGTTTCATGGTAAGGTATAATATGATTTGCGAAGTGTCACGTATTCCTCGTCCACGCTTCAAATGAATGTAAATGCGACACTTCCTTGCAAGGAAATAGCGTTTGCAAATGTCTACCTTTCGTAGCAGTAGTGTTCTAATGCTTCTTAGAACGCGATATCGCATCTCATTTCTATGTTTCATGGTAAGATACAATATGATTTGCGAAGTGTTATGTATTCCTCGTCTACACTTCAAATGAATGTGAATGCGACACTTCCTCGCTAGGAAATAGCGTTTGCAGATGTCTACGTATCGAAGCAATAGAGATCAAATGCTTCTCAAAACGCGATATCGCATCTCATTTCTATGTTTCATGGTAAGATATAATCCGATTTGCGAAGTGTTATGTATTCCTCGTCTACACTTCAAATGAATGTGAATGCGACACTTCCTCGCTAGGAAATAGCGTTTGCAGGTGTCTACGTATCGAAGCAATGGAGTTCAAATGCTTCTCAAAACGAGATATTGCATCTCATATCTATGTTTCATGATAAGATATAATATTCATTGCGAAGTGTTATGCATTCTTCGCCTACGATTCAAATGAATGTAAATGCAAAACTTCCTTGCAAGGAAATAGCGTTTGCAGATATCTACGTATCGTAGCAATAGAGTTCTTATGATTCTTAGAACGCTATATTGCATCTCATTTTTACGTTTCATGGTAAGATATAATATGATTTGCGAAGTGTTATGTATTCCTCGTCTACACTTCAAATGAATGTAAATGCGACACTTCTTTGCTAGGAAATAGCGTTTGCAAATGTCTACCTATCGTAGCAATAGTGTTCTAATGCTTCTTAAAACGCGATATCGCATCTCATTTCTATGATTCATGGTAAGATATAATATGATTTGCGAAGTATCATGTATTCCTCGTCTACACTTCAAATGAATGTAAATGCGACACTTCCTTGCTAGGAAATAGCGATTGCAGATGTCTACGTATCGTAGCAATAGAGTTCATATGATTCTTAAAACGCGATATCGCATCTCATTTCTATGTTTCATGGTAAGATATAACATGATTTGCGAAGTGTTATGTATTCCTCGTCTACACTTCAAATGAATGTGAATGCGATACTTCCTCGCTAGGAAATAGCGTTTGCAGATGTCTACGTATCGTAGCAATAGCTTTCTAACGCTTCTTAAAGCGCGATATCGCATCTCATTTCTATGTTTCATGATAAGATATAATATGATTTGCGAAGTGTCATGTATTCCTCGTCTACACATCAAATGAGTGTAAATGCGACACATCCTTGCAAGGAAATAGCGTTTGCAGATGTCTACGTATCGAAGCAATAGAGTTCAAATGCTTCTTAAAACGCGATATCACATCTCATTCCTATGTTTCATGGTAAGATATAATATGATTTGCGAAGTATCATGTATTCCTCGTCTACACTTCAAATGAATGTAAATGCGACACTTCCTTGCATGGAAATAGCGTTACCAGATGTCTACGTATCGAAGCAATAGAGTTCAAATGCTTCTTAAAACGAGATATTGCATCTCATATCTATGTTTCCTGATAAGATATAATATTCATTGCGAAGTGTCATGTACTCCTCGTCTACGATTCAAATGAAAGTAAATGCGACACTTCCTTGCAAGGTAGTAGCGATTGCACATGTCTACGTATCGTAGCAATAGAGTTCATATCATTCTTAAAAAGCGATATCGCATCTCATTTCTATGTTTCATGGTAAGATAAAACATGATTTGCGAAGTGTTATGTATTCCTCGTCTACACTTCAAATGAATGTGAATGTGACTTCCTCGCTAGGAAATAGCGTTTGCAGATGTCTGCGTATCGTAGCAGTAGAGTTCTAATGCTTCTTAAAACGCGATATCGCATCTCATTTCTATGTTTCATGGTAAGATATAATATGATTTGCGAAGTGTTATGTATTCCTCGTCTACACTTCAAATGAATGTAAATGCGACACTTCTTTGCAAGGAAATAGCGTTTGCAGATGTCTACGTATCGTTGCAATAGAGTTCTTATGATTCTTAAAACGCGATATCGCATCACATTTCTATGTTTCATGGTAAGATATAATATGATTTGCGGAGTGTTATGTATTCCTCGTCTACACTTCAAATGAATGTAAATGCGACACTTCCTTGCAAGGAAATAGCGTTTGCAGATGTCCACGTATCGAAGCAATAGAGTTCTAATGCTTCTTAAAACGCGATATCGCATCTCATTTCTATGTTTCATGGTAAGATATAATACGATTTGCGAAGTGTTATGTATTCCTCGGCTACACTTCAAATGAATGTAAATGCGACACTTCTTTGCAAGGAAATAGCGATTGCAGATGTCTACGTATCGTAGCAGTAGAGTTCTTATGATTCTTAAAACGCGATATCGCATCTCATTTCTATGTTTCATTATAAGATATAATATGATTTGCGGAGTGTTATGTATTCCTCGTCTACAATTCAAATGAATGCAAATGCGACACATCCTCGGTAGGAAATAACGTTTGCAGATGTCTACGTATCGTAGCAAGTTGAGTTCTAATGCTTCTTAAAACGCGATATCGCATCTCATTTCTATGTTTCATGATAAGATATAATATTCATTGCGAAGTGTTATGCATTCCTCGTCTACGATTCAAATGAATGTAAATGCGACACTTCCTTGCAAGGAAATAGCATTTGCAGATGTCTACGTATCGTAGCAATAGAGTTCTAATGCTTCTTAAAACGCGATATCGCATCTCATTTCTATGTTTCATGGTAAGATATAATATGATTTGCGAAGTGTTATGTATTCCTCGTCTACGCTTCAAATGAATGTGAATGTGACACTTCCTCGCTAGGAAATAGCGTTTGCAGATGTCTGCGTATCGTAGCAGTAGAGTTCTAATGCTTCTTAAAACGCGATATCGCATCTCATTTCTATGTTTCATGGTAAGATACAATATGATTTGCGGAGTGTTATGTACTCCTCGTCTACAATTCAAATGAATGCAAATGCGACACATCCTCGCTAGGAAATAGCGTTTGCCGATGTCTACGTATCGTAGCAAGTTGAGTTCTAATGCTTCTTAAAACGCGATATCGCATCTCATTTCTATGTTTCATGGTAAGATATAATATGATTTGCGAAGTGTTATGTATTCCTCGTCTACACATCAAATGAATGTAAATGCGACACTTCCTCGCTAGGAAATAGTGTTTGCAGATGTCTACGTATCGAAGCAATAGAGTTCAATTGCTTCTTAAAACGAGAAATTGCATCTCATATATATGTTTCATGATAAGATATAATATTCATTGCGAAGTGTTATGCATTCCTCGTCTACGATTCAAATGAATGTAAATGCGACACTTCCTTGCAAGGAAATAGCATTTGCAGATGTCTACGTATCGTAGCAATAGAGTTCAAATGCTTCTTAGAACGCGATATCGCATCTCATTTCTATGTTTCATGGTAAGATATAATATGATTTGCGAAGTGTTATGTATTCCTCGTCTACGCTTCAAATGAATGTGAATGTGACACTTCCTCGCTAGGAAATAGCGTTTGCAGATGTCTGCGTATCGTAGCAGTAGAGTTCTAATGCTTCTTAAAACGCGATATCGCATGTCATTTCTATGTTTCATGGTAAGATACAATATGATTTGTGAAGTGTTATGTATTCCTCGTCTACACTTCAAATGAATGCGAATGCGACACTTCCTCGCTAGGAAATAGCGTTTGCAGATGTCTACGTATCGAAGCAATAGAGTTCAAATGCTTCTTAAAACGCGATATCGCATCTCATTTCTATGTTTCATGGTAAGATATAATACGATTTGCGAAGTGTTATGTATTCCTCGGCTACACTTCAAATGAATGTAAATGCGACACTTCTTTGCAAGGAAATAGCGATTGCAGATGTCTACGTATCGTAGCAGTAGAGTTCTTATGATTCTTAAAACGCGATATCGCACCTCATTCCTATGTTTCATGGTAAGATATAATATGATTTGCGGAGTGTTATGTACTCCTCGTCTACAATTCAAATGAATGCAAATGCGACACATCCTCGCTAGGAAATAGCGTTTGCAGATGTCTACGTATCGTAGCAAGTTGAGTTCTAATGCTTCTTAAAACGCGATATCGCATCTCATTTCTATGTTTCATGGTAAGATATAATATGATTTGCGAAGTGTTATGTATTCCTCGTCTACACATCAAATGAATGTAAATGCGACACTTCCTCGCTAGGAAATAGTGTTTGCAGATGTCTACGTATCGAAGCAATAGAGTTCAAATGCTTCTTAAAACGAGAAATTGCATCTCATATATATGTTTCATGATAAGATATAATATTCATTGCGAAGTGTTATGCATTCCTCGTCTACGATTCAAATGAATGTAAATGCGACACTTCCTTGCAAGGAAATAGCATTTGCAGATGTCTATGTATCGTAGCAATAGAGTTCAAATGCTTCTTAGAACGCGATATCGCATCTCATTTCTATGTTTCATGGTAAGATATAATATGATTTGCGAAGTGTTATGTATTCCTCGTCTACGCTTCAAATGAATGTGAATGTGACACTTCCTCGCTAGGAAATAGCGTTTGCAGATGTCTGCGTATCGTAGCAGTAGAGTTCTAATGCTTCTTAAAACGCGATATCGCATCTCATTTCTATGTTTCATGGTAAGATACAATATGATTTGTGAAGTGTTATGTATTCCTCGTCTACACTTCAAATGAATGCGAATGCGACACTTCCTCGCTAGGAAATAGCGTTTGCAGATGTCTACGTATCGAAGCAATAGAGTTCAAATGCTTCTTAAAACGCGATATCGCATCTCATTTCTATGTTTCATGGTAAGATATAATACGATTTGCGAAGTGTTATGTATTCCTCGGCTACACTTCAAATGAATGTAAATGCGACACTTCCTTGCAAGGAAATAGCGATTGCAGATGTCTACGTATCGTAGCAGTAGAGTTCTTATGATTCTTAAAACGCGATTTCGCATCTCATTTCTACGTTTCATGTTAAGATATAATATGATTTGCGGAGTGTTATGTATTCCTCGTCTACACTTCAATTGAATGCAAATGCGACACTTCCTCGCTAGGAAATAGCGTTTGCAGATGTCTACGTATCGTCGCAGTTGAGTTCTAATGCTTCTTAAAACGCGATATCGCATCTCATTTCTATGTTTCATGGTAAGATATAATATGATTTGCGAAGTGTTATGTATTCCTCGTCTACACATCAAATGAATGTAAATGCGACACTTGCTTGCAAGGAAATAGCGTTTGCAGATGTCTACGTATCGTTGCAATAGAGTTCTTATGATTCTTAAAACGCGATATCGCATCTCATTTCTATGTTTCATGGTAAGATATAATATGATTTGCGAAGTGTCATGTATTCCTCGTCCAGACTTCAAATGAATGTATATGCGACACTTCCTTGCAAGGAAATAGCGTTTGCAGATGTCTACGTATCGTAGCGATAGAGTTCTAATGATTCTTAAAACGCGATATCGCATCTCATTTCTATGTTTCATGGTAAGATACAATATGATTTGCGAAGTGTTATGTATTCCTCGTCTACACTTCAAATGAATGTGAATGCGACACTTCCTCGCTAGGAAATAGCGTTTGCAGATGTCTTCGTATCGAAGCAATAGAGTTCAAATGCTTCTTAAAACGAGATATTGCATCTCATATCTATGTTTCATGATAAGATATAATATTCATTGCGAACTGTTATGCATTCCTCGTCTACGATTCAAATGAATGTAAATGCGACACTTCCTTGCAAGGAAATAGCGTTTGCAGATGTCTACGTATCGAAGCAATAGAGTTCAAATGCTTCTTAAAACGAGATATTGCATCTCATATCTATGTTTCATGATAAGATATAATATTCATTGCGAAGTGTTATGCATTCCTCGTCTACGATTCAAATGAATGTAAGTGCGACACTTCCTTGCAAGGAAATAGCGTTTGCAGATGTCTACGTATCGTGGCAATAGAGTTCCAATGCTTCTTAATACGCGATATCGCATCTCATTTCTATGTTTCATGGTAAGATATAATATGATTTGCGAAGTGTTATGTATTCCTCGTCTACACTTCAAATGAATGTAAATGCGACACTTCCTTGCAAGGAAATAGCGTCTGCAGATGTCTAGGTATCGTAGCAATAAAGTTCTAATGCTTCATAAAACGCGATATCGCATCTCATTTCTATGTTTCATGGTAAGATATAATATGATTTGCGAAGTGTTATGTATTCCTCGTCTACACTCCAAATGAATGTAAATGCGACACTTCCTTGCAAGGAAATATCGTTTGCAGATGTCTACGTATCGTAGCAATAGAGTTCTTATGATTCTTAAAACGCGATATCGCATCTCATTTCTATGTTTCATGGTAAGATATAATATGATTTGCGAAGTGTCATGTATTCCTCGTCTACACTTCAAATGAATGTAAATGCGACACTTCCTTGCAAGGAAATAGCGTTTGCAGATGTCTACGTATCGTAGCAATGGATTTCTGATGCTTCTTAAAAGGCGATATCGCATTTCATTTCTATGTTTCATGGTAAGGTATAATATGATTTGCGAAGTGTTATGTATTCCTCGTCTACACTTCGAATGAATGTAAATGCGACACTTCTTTGCAAGGAAATAGCGTTTGCAGATGTCTACGTATCGTTCCAATAGAGTTCTTATGATTCTTAAAACGCGATATCGCATCTCATTTCTATGTTTCATGGTAAGATATAATATGATTTGCGAAGTGTTATGTATTCCTCGTCTACACATCAAATGAATGTAAATGCGACACTTTCTGGCAAGGAAATAGCGTTTGCAGATGTCTACGTATCGAAGCAATAGAGTTCAAATGCTTCTTAAAACGAGATATTGCATCTCATATCTATGTTTCATGATAAGATATAATATTCATTGCGAAGTGTTATGCATTCCTCGTCTACGATTCAAATGAATGTAAGTGCGACACTTCCTTGCAAGGAAATAGCGTTTGCAGATGTCTACGTATCGTAGCAATAGAGTTCTTATGATTCTTAAAACGCGATATCGCATCTCATTTCTATGTTTCATGGTAAGATATAATATGATTTGCGAAGTGTTATGTATTCCTCGTCTACACTTCAAATGAATGTAAATGCGACACTTCCTTGCAAGGAAATAGCGTTTGCAGATGTCTACATATCGTAGCATTAGAGTTCTAATGCTTCTTAAAACGCGATATCGCATCTCATTTCTATGTTTCATGGTAAGATATAATATGATTTGCGAAGTGTTATGTATTCCTCGTCTACACATCAACTGAATGTAAATGCGACACTTCCTTGCAAGGAAATAGCGCTTGCAGATGTCTACGTATCGCAGCAATAGAGTTCTTTTGATTCTTAAAACGCGATATCGCATCTCATTTCTATGTTTCATGGTAAGATATAATATGATTTGCGAAGTGTTATGCATTCCTCGTCTACACTTCAAATGAATGTAAATGCGACACTTCTTTGCAAGGAAATAGCGTTTGCAGATGTCTACGTATCGTAGCAATAGAATTCTTATGTTTCTTAAAACGCGATATCGCATCTCATTTCTATGTTTCATGGTAAGATATAATATTATTTGCGAAGTGTTATGTATTCCTCGTCTACACATCAAATGAATGTAAATGCGACACTTCCTTGCAAGGATATAGCGTTTGCAGATGTCTACGTATCGTAGCAGTAGTGTTCTAATACTTCTTAGAACGCGATGTCGCACCTCATTTCTATGTTTCATGGTAAGATATAATATGATTTGCGAAGTGTTATGTATCCGTCGTCTACACTTCAAATGAATGTAAATGCGACACTTTCTTGCAAGGAAATAGCGTTTGCAGATGTCTACGTATCGTAGCAATCGATTTCTAATGCTTCTTAAAAGGCGATATCGCATCTCATTTCTATGTTTCATGGTAAGGTATAATATGATTTGCGAAGTGTTATGTATTCCTCGTCTACACTTCAAATGAATGTAAATGCGACACTTCTTTGCAAAGAAATAGCGTTTGCAGATGTCTACGTATCGTTGCAATAGAGTTCTTATGATTCTTAGAACGCGATATCGCATCTCATTTCTATGTTTCATGATAAGATGTAATATTCATTGCGAAGTGTTATGTATTCCTCGTCTACACTTCAAATGAATGTGAATGCGACACTTCCTCGCCAGGAAATAGCGTTTTCAGATGTCTACGTATCGTAGCAGTTGAGTTCTAATGCTTCTTAAAACGCGATATCGCATCTCATTTCAATGTTTCATGGTAAGATATAATATGATTTGCGAAGTGTTATGTATTCTTCGTCTACACATCAAATGAATGTAAATGCGAGACTTCCTTGCAAGGAAATAGCGTTTGCAGATGTCTACCTATCGTAGCAATAGAATTCTAGTGCTTCTTAAAGCGCGTTATCGCATCTCATTTCTATGTTTCATGATAAGATATAATATGATTTGCGAAGTGTCATGTATTCCTCGTCTACACTTCAATTGAATGTAAATGCGACACTTCCTTGCTAGGAAATAGCGTCTGCAGATGTCTAGGTATCGTAGCAATAGAGTTCTAATGCTTCTTAAAACGCGATATCGCATCTCATTTCTATGTTTCATGGTAAGATGTAATATGATTTGCGAAGTGTTATGTATTCCTCCTCTACACTTCAAATGAATGTAAATACGACACTTCCTTACAAGGAAATAGCGTTTGCAAATGTCTACCTATCGTAGCAATAGTGTTCTAATGCTTCTTAAAACGCGATATCGCATCTCATTTCTATGTTTCATGGTAAGATATAATATGATTTGCGAACTGTTATGTATTCCTCGTCTACACATCAAATGAATGTAAATGCGACACTTTCTTGCAAGGAAATAGCGTTTGCAGATGTCTACGTATCGAAGCAATAGAGTTCAAATGCTTCTTAAAACGAGATATTGCATCTCATATCTATGTTTCATGATAAGATATAATATTCATTGCGAAGTGTTATGCATTCCTCGTCTACGATTCAAACGAATGTGAATGCGACACTTCCTTGCAAGGAAATAGCGTTTGCAGATGTCTACGTATCGTAGCAATAGAGTTCCAATGTTTCTTAAAACGCGATATCGCATCTCATTTCTATGTTTCATGGTAAGATATAATATGATTTGCGAAGTGTTATGTATTCCTCGTCTACACTTCAAACGAATGTGAATGTGACACTTCCTCGCTAGGAAATAGCGTTTGCAGATATCTGCGTATCGTAGCAGTAGAGTTCTAATGCTTCTTAAAACGCGATATCGCATCTCATTTCTATGTTTCATGGTAAGGTATAATATGATTTGCGAAGTGTTATGTATTCCTCGTGTACACTTCAAATGAATGTAAATGCGATACTTTCTTGCAAGGAAATAGCGTTTGCAGATGTCTACGTATCGTAGCGATAGAGTTCTAATGATTCTTAAAACGCGATATCGCATCTCATTTCTATGTTTCATGGTAAGATACAATATGATTTGCGAAGTGTTATGTATTCCTCGTCTACACTTCAAATGAATGTGAATGCGACACTTCCTCGCTAGGAAATAGCGTTTGCAGATGTCTACGTATCGAAGCAATAGAATTCAAATGCTTCTTAAAACGAGATATTGCATCTCATATCTATGTTTCATGATAAGATATAATATTCATTGCGAACTGTTATGCATTCCTCGTCTACGATTCAAATGAATGTAAATGCGACACTTCCTTGCAAGAAAATAGCGCTTGCAGATGTCTACGTATCGTAGCAATAGAGTTATAATGCTTCTTAAAACGCGATATCGCATCTCATTTCTATGTTTCATGGTAAGATATAATATGATTTGCGAAGTGTCATGTATTCCTCGTCTGCACTTCAAATGAATGTGAATGTGACACTTCCTCGCTAGGAAATAGCGTTTGCAGATGTCTGCGTATCGTAGCAGTAGAGTTCTAATGCTCCTAAAAACGCGATATCGCATCTCATTTCTATGTTTCATGGTAAGATATAATATGATTTGCGAAGTGTTATGTATTCCTCGTCTACACTTCAAATGAATGTGAATGCGACACTTCCTCGCTAGGAAATAGCGTTTGCAGATGTCTACGTATCGAAGCAATAGAGTTCAAATGCTTCTTAAAACGAGATATTGCATCTCATATCTATGTTTCATGATAAGATATAATATTCATTGCGAACTGTTATGCATTCCTCGTCTACGATTCAAATGAATGTAAATGCGACACTTCCTTGCAAGAAAATAGCGCTTGCAGATGTCTACGTATCGTAGCAATAGAGTTATAATGCTTCTTAAAACGCGATATCGCATCTCATTTCTATGTTTCATGGTAAGATATAATATGATTTGCGAAGTGTCATGTATTCCTCGTCTGCACTTCAAATGAATGTGAATGTGACACTTCCTCGCTAGGAAATAGCGTTTGCAGATGTCTGCGTATCGTAGCAGTAGAGTTCTAATGCTCCTAAAAACGCGATATCGCATCTCATTTCTATGTTTCATGGTAAGATATAATATGATTTGCGAAGTGTTATGTATTCCTCGTCTACACATCAAATGAATGTAAATGCGACACTTTCTTGCAAGGAAATAGCGTTTGCAGATGTCTACGTATCGAAGCAATAGAGTTCAAATGCTTCTTAAAACGAGATATTGCATCTCATATCTATGTTTCATGATAAGATATAATATTCATTGCGAAGTGTTATGCATTCCTCGTCCATGATTCAAATGAATGTAAGTGCGACACTTCCTTGCAAGGAAATAGCGTTTGCAGATGTCTACGTATCGTAGCATTAGAGTTCCAATGCTTCTTAATACGCGATATCGCATCTCATTTTTATGTTTCATGGTAAGATATAATATGATTTGCGAAGTGTTATGTATTCCTCGTCTACACTTCAAATGAATGTAAATGCGACACTTCCTTGCAAGGAAATAGCGTTTGCAGATGTCTACGTATCGTAGCAATAGAGATCTTTTGATTCTTAAAACGCGATATCGCATCTCATTTCTATGTTTCGTGGTAAGATATAATATGATTTGCGAAGTGTTATGTATTCCTCGTCTACACTCCAAATGAATGTAAATGCGACACTTCCTTGCAAGGAAATAGCGTTTGCAGATGTCTACATATCGTAGCAATAGAGTTCTAATGCTTCTTAAAACGCGATATCGCATCTCATTTCTATGTTTCATGGTAAGATATAATATGATTTGCGAACTGTTATGTATTCCTCGTCTACACATCAAATGAATGTAAATGCGACACTTTCTTGCAAGGAAATAGCGTTTGCAGATGTCTACGTATCGAAGCAATAGAGTTCAAATGCTTCTTAAAACGAGATATTGCATCTCATATCTATGTTTCATGATAAGATATAATATTCATTGCGAAGTGTTATGCATTCCTCGTCTACGATTCAAACGAATGTGAATGCGACACTTCCTTGCAAGGAAATAGCGTTTGCAGATGTCTACGTATCGTAGCAATAGAGTTCCAATGTTTCTTAAAACGCGATATCGCATCTCATTTCTATGTTTCATGGTAAGATATAATATGATTTGCGAAGTGTTATGTATTCCTCGTCTACACTTCAAACGAATGTGAATGTGACACTTCCTCGCTAGGAAATAGCGTTTGCAGATATCTGCGTATCGTAGCAGTAGAGTTCTAATGCTTCTTAAAACGCGATATCGCATCTCATTTCTATGTTTCATGGTAAGGTATAATATGATTTGCGAAGTGTTATGTATTCCTCGTGTACACTTCAAATGAATGTAAATGCGATACTTTCTTGCAAGGAAATAGCGTTTGCAGATGTCTACGTATCGTAGCGATAGAGTTCTAATGATTCTTAAAACGCGATATCGCATCTCATTTCTATGTTTCATGGTAAGATACAATATGATTTGCGAAGTGTTATGTATTCCTCGTCTACACTTCAAATGAATATGAATGCGACACTTCCTCGCTAGGAAATAGCGTTTGCAGATGTCTACGTATCGAAGCAATAGAGTTCAAATGCTTCTTAAAACGAGATATTGCATCTCATATCTATGTTTCATGATAAGATATAATATTCATTGCGAACTGTTATGCATTCCTCGTCTACGATTCAAATGAATGTAAATGCGACACTTCCTTGCAAGAAAATAGCGCTTGCAGATGTCTACGTATCGTAGCAATAGAGTTATAATGCTTCTTAAAACGCGATATCGCATCTCATTTCTATGTTTCATGGTAAGATATAATATGATTTGCGAAGTGTCATGTATTCCTCGTCTGCACTTCAAATGAATGTGAATGTGACACTTCCTCGCTAGGAAATAGCGTTTGCAGATGTCTGCGTATCGTAGCAGTAGAGTTCTAATGCTCCTAAAAACGCGATATCGCATCTCATTTCTATGTTTCATGGTAAGATATAATATGATTTGCGAAGTGTTATGTATTCCTCGTCTACACTTCAAATGAATGTGAATGCGACACTTCCTCGCTAGGAAATAGCGTTTGCAGATGTCTACGTATCGAAGCAATAGAGTTCAAATGCTTCTTAAAACGAGATATTGCATCTCATATCTATGTTTCATGATAAGATATAATATTCATTGCGAACTGTTATGCATTCCTCGTCTACGATTCAAATGAATGTAAATGCGACACTTCCTTGCAAGAAAATAGCGCTTGCAGATGTCTACGTATCGTAGCAATAGAGTTATAATGCTTCTTAAAACGCGATATCGCATCTCATTTCTATGATTCATGGTAAGATATAATACGATTTGCGAAGTGTTATGTATTCCTCGTCTGCACTTCAAATGAATGTGAATGCGACACTTCCTCGCTAGGAAATAGCGTTTGCAGATGTCTACGTATCGAAGCAATAGAGTTCAAATGCTTCTTAAAACGAGATATTGCATCTCATATCTATGTTTCATGATAAGATGTAATATTCATTGCGAAGTGTTATGTATTCCTCGTCTACACTTCAAATGAATGTGGATGCGACACTTCCTCGCCAGGAAATAGCGTTTGCAGATGTCTACGTATCGTAGCAATAGAGTTCTAATGCTTCTTAAAACGCCATATCGCATCTCATTTCTATGTTTCATGGTAAGATGTAATACGATTTGCGAAGTGTTATGTATTCCTCGTCTACACTTTACTCGTCTACGTGTCGTAGCAATAGAGTTCTTATGATTCTTAGAACGCTATATTGCATCTCATTTTTACGTTTCATGGTAAGATATAATATGATTTGCGAAGTGTTATGCATTCCTCGTCTACGATTCAAATGAATGTAAATGCGACACTTCCTTGCAAGGAAATAGCGTTTGCAGATGTCTACGTATCGTAGCAATAGGGTTCTTATGATTCTTAGAACGCTATATTGCATCTCATTTTTACGTTTCATGGTAAGATATAATATGATTTGCGAAGTGTCATGTATTCCTCGTCTACGATTCAAATGAATGTAAATGCGACACATCCTTGCAAGGAAATAGCGTTTGCAGATGTCTACGTATCGTAGCAATAGAGTTCTTATGATTCTTAAAACGCGATATCGCATCTCATTTCAATGTTTCATGGTAAGATATAATATGATTTGCGAAGTGTTATGTATTCCTCGTCTACACTTCAAATGAATGTAAATGCGACACTTCTTTGCAAGGAAATAGCGTTTGCAAATGTCTACCTATCGTAGCAGTAGTGATCTAATGCTTCTTAGAACGCGATATCGCATCTCATTTCTATGTTTCATGGTAAGATATAATATGATTTGCGAAGTGTTATGTATTCCTAGTCTACACTTCAAATGAATGTGAATGCGACACTTTCTCGCTAGGAAATAGCGTTTGCAGATGTCTACGTATCGTAGCAATAGATTTCTAATGCTTCTTAAAACGCGAGATCGCATCTATATTTCTATGTATCATGGTAAGATATAATATGATTTGCGAAGTGACATGTATTCCTCGTCTACACTTCAAATGAATGTAAATGCGACACTTCCTTGCTAGCAAATAGCGTCTGCAGATGTCTAGGTATCGTAGCAATAGAGTTCTAATTCTTCGTAAAACGCGATATCGCATCTCATTTCTATGTTTCATGTTAAGATATAATATTCATTGCGAAGTGTTATGCATTCCTCGTCTACGATTCAAATGAATGTAAATGCGACACTTCCTTGCAAGGAAATAGCGTTTGCAAATGTCTACCTATCGTAGTAGTAGTGATCTAATGCTTCTTAAAACGCGATATCGCATTTCATTTCTATGTTTCATGGTAAGGTATAATATGATTTGCGAACTGTTGTGTATTCCTCGTCTACACTTCAAATGAATGTAAATGCGACACTTCCTTGCAAGGAAATAGCGTTTGCAGATGTCTACGTATCGAAGCAATATAGTTCAAATGCTTCTTAAAACGAGATATTGCATCTCATATCTATGTTTCATGATAAGATATAATATTCATTGCGAAGTGTTATGCATTCCTCGTCTACGATTAAAATGAATGAAAATGCGACACTTCCTTGCAAGGAAATAGCGTTTGCAGATGTCTACGTATCGTAGCAATAGAGTTCTAATGCTTCTTAAATCGCGATATCGCATCTCATTTCTATGTTTCATGGTAAGATATAATATGATTTGCGAAGTGTTATGTATTCCTCGTCTGCACTTCAAATGAATGTGAATGCGACACTTCCTCGCTAGGAAATAGCGTTTGCAGATGTCTACGTATCGTAGCAATAGAGTTCTTATGATTCTTAAAATGCGGTATCGCATCTCATTTCTATGTTTCATGGTAAGGTATAATATGATTTGCGAAGTGTTATGTATCCGTCGTCTACACTTCAAATGAATGTAAATGCGACACTTTCTTGCAAGGAAATAGCGTTTGCAGATGTCTACGTATCGTAGCAATTGATTTCTGATGCTTCTTAAAACGCGATATCGCATCTCATTTCCATGTTTCATGGTAAGATATAATATGATTTGCGAACTGTTATGTATTCGTCGTCTACACTTCAAATGAATGTAAATGCGACACTTCCTTGCAAGGAAATAGCGTTTCCAGATGTCTACGTATCGAAGCAATAGAGTTCCAATGCTTCCTAAAACGCGATATCGCATCTCTCTTCTATGTTTCATGACAAGGTATAATATTCATTGCGAAGTGTCATGTATACCCCGTATTTACTTCAAGTGAATGTAAATGCGACACTTCCATGCTAGGAAATAGCGTTTGCAGTTGTCTACGTATCGTAGCAATAGAGTTCTCATGCTTCTTAAAACGCGATATCGCATCTCACTGCTATGTTTCATGATAAGATATAATATTCATTATGGAGTGATACGTATACCTCGTACTCACTTCAAAAGAATGTAAATGCGACCCTTCCATGCTAGGGAATAGCCTTTGCAGATGTCGACGTATCGTAGCAATAGAGTTCTAATGCATCTTAGAACGCGATATCGCATCTCACTTTTATGTTTCATGATAAGATATAATATTCATTGCGAAGTGTCATGTATACCTCGTATTCACTTCAAAAGAATGTAAATGCGACACTTCCATGCTAGGAAATAGCGTTTGCAGATGCCTACGTATCGTAGCAATGGATTTCTGATGCTTCTTAAAACGCGATATCGCTTGTCATTTCTATGTTTCATGGTAAGATATAATATGATTTGCGGAGTGTTATGTATTCCTCGTTTACACTTCAAATGAATGTAAATGCGACACTTCCTAGCAAGGAAATAGCGTTTGCAGATGTCTACGTATCGAAGCAATAGAGTTCAAATGCTTCTTAAAACGAGATATTGCATCGCATATCTATGTTTCATGATAAGATATAATATTCATTGCGAAGTGTTATGCATTCCTCGTCTACGATTCAAATGAATGTAAATGCGACACTTCCTTGCAAGGAAATAGCGTTTGCAGATGTCTACGGATCGTAGCAATAGAGTTCTAATGCTTCTTAAAACGCGATATCGCATTTCATTTCTATGTTTCATGGTAAGGTATAATATGATTTGCGAAGTGTTATGTATTCCTCGTCTACACTTCGAATGAATGTAAATGCGACACTTCATTGCAAGGAAATAGCGTTTGCAGATGTCTACGTATCGTTCCAATAGAGTTCTTATGATTCTTAAAACGCGATATCGCATCTCATTTCTATGTTTCATGGTAAGATATAATATGATTTGCGAAGTGTTATGTATCCGTCGTCTACACTTCAAATGAATGTAAATGCGACACTTTCTTGCAAGGAAATAGCGTTTGCAGATGTCTACGTATCGAAGCAATAGAGTTCAAATGCTTCTCAAAACGAGATATTGCATCTCATATCTATGTTTCATGATAAGATATAATATTCATTGCGAAGTGTTATGCATTCCTCGTCTACGATTCAAATGAATGTAAGTGCGACACTTCCTTGCAAGGAAATAGCGTTTGCAGATGTCTACGTATCGTAGCAATAGAGTTCTAATGCTTCTTAAAATGCGATGTCGTATCTCATTTCTATTTTTCATGGTAAGATATAATATGATTTGCGAAGTGTTATGTATTCCTCGTCTACACATCAAATGAATGTAAATGCGACACTTCCTAGCAAGGAAATAGCGTTTGCAGATGTCTACGTATCGAAGCAATAGAGTTCAAATGCTTCTTAAAACGAGATATTGCATCGCATATCTATGTTTCATGATAAGATATAATATTCATTGCGAAGTGTTATGCATTCCTCGTCTACGATTCAAATGAATGTAAATGCGACACTTCCTTGCAAGGAAATAGCGTTTGCAGATGTCTACGGATCGTAGCAATAGAGTTCTAATGCTTCTTAAAACGCGATATCGCATCTCATTTCTATGATTCATGGTAAGATATAATACGATTTGCGAAGTGTTATGTATTCCTCGTCTGCACTTCAAATGAATGTGAATGCGACACTTCCTCGCTAGGAAATAGCGTTTGCAGATGTCTACGTATCGAAGCAATAGAGTTCAAATGCTTCTTAAAACGAGATATTGCATCTCATATCTATGTTTCATGATAAGATGTAATATTCATTGCGAAGTGTTATGTATTCCTCGTCTACACTTCAAATGAATGTGGATGCGACACTTCCTCGCCAGGAAATAGCGTTTGCAGATGTCTACGTATCGTAGCAATAGAGTTCTAATGCTTCTTAAAACGCCATATCGCATCTCATTTCTATGTTTCATGGTAAGATGTAATACGATTTGCGAAGTGTTATGTATTCCTCGTCTACACTTTACTCGTCTACGTGTCGTAGCAATAGAGTTCTTATGATTCTTAGAACGCTATATTGCATCTCATTTTTACGTTTCATGGTAAGATATAATATGATTTGCGAAGTGTTATGCATTCCTCGTCTACGATTCAAATGAATGTAAATGCGACACTTCCTTGCAAGGAAATAGCGTTTGCAGATGTCTACGTATCGTAGCAATAGGGTTCTTATGATTCTTAGAACGCTATATTGCATCTCATTTTTACGTTTCATGGTAAGATATAATATGATTTGCGAAGTGTCATGTATTCCTCGTCTACGATTCAAATGAATGTAAATGCGACACTTCCTTGCAAGGAAATAGCGTTTGCAGATGTCTACGTATCGTAGCAATATTGTTCTAATGCTTCTTAAAACGCGATTTCGCATCTCATTTCTATATTTCATGGTAAGATATAATATGATTTGCGAAGTGTTATGTATTCCTCGTCTACACTTCAAATGAATGTAAATGCGACACATCCTTGCAAGGAAATAGCGTTTGCAGATGTCTACGTATCGTAGCAATAGAGTTCTTATGATTCTTAAAACGCGATATCGCATCTCATTTCAATGTTTCATGGTAAGATATAATATGATTTGCGAAGTGTTATGTATTCCTCGTCTACACTTCAAATGAATGTAAATGCGACACTTCTTTGCAAGGAAATAGCGTTTGCAAATGTCTACCTATCGTAGCAGTAGTGATCTAATGCTTCTTAGAACGCGATATCGCATCTCATTTCTATGTTTCATGGTAAGATATAATATGATTTGCGAAGTGTTATGTATTCCTAGTCTACACTTCAAATGAATGTGAATGCGACACTTTCTCGCTAGGAAATAGCGTTTGCAGATGTCTACGTATCGTAGCAATAGATTTCTAATGCTTCTTAAAACGCGAGATCGCATCTATATTTCTATGTATCATGGTAAGATATAATATGATTTGCGAAGTGACATGTATTCCTCGTCTACACTTCAAATGAATGTAAATGCGACACTTCCTTGCTAGCAAATAGCGTCTGCAGATGTCTAGGTATCGTAGCAATAGAGTTCTAATGCTTCTTAAAACGCGATATCGGATTTCATTTCTATGTTTCATGGTAAGATATAATATGATTTGCGAAGTGTTATGTATTCCTCGTTTACACTTCAAATGAATGTAAATGCGGCACTTCCTTGCTAGGAGATAGCGTCTGTAGATGTCTAGGTATCGTAGCAATAGAGTTCTAATTCTTCGTAAAACGCGATATCGCATCTCATTTCTATGTTTCATGTTAAGATATAATATTCATTGCGAAGTGTTATGCATTCCTCGTCTACGATTCAAATGAATGTAAATGCGACACTTCCTTGCAAGGAAATAGCGTTTGCAAATGTCTACCTATCGTAGTAGTAGTGATCTAATGCTTCTTAAAACGCGATATCGCATTTCATTTCTATGTTTCATGGTAAGGTATAATATGATTTGCGAACTGTTGTGTATTCCTCGTCTACACTTCAAATGAATGTAAATGCGACACTTCCTTGCAAGGAAATAGCGTTTGCAGATGTCTACGTATCGAAGCAATATAGTTCAAATGCTTCTTAAAACGAGATATTGCATCTCATATCTATGTTTCATGATAAGATATAATATTCATTGCGAAGTGTTATGCATTCCTCGTCTACGATTAAAATGAATGAAAATGCGACACTTCCTTGCAAGGAAATAGCGTTTGCAGATGTCTACGTATCGTAGCAATAGAGTTCTAATGCTTCTTAAATCGCGATATCGCATCTCATTTCTATGTTTCATGGTAAGATATAATATGATTTGCGAAGTGTTATGTATTCCTCGTCTACACTTCAAATGAATGTGAATGCGACACTTGCTCGCTAGGAAAGAGCGTTTGCAGATGTCTGCGTATCGTAGCAGTAGAGTTCTAATGCTTCTTAAATCGCGATATCGCATCTCATTTCTATGTTTCATGGTAAGATATAATATGATTTGCGAAGTGTTATGTATTCCTCGTCTACACTTCAAATGAATGTGAATGCGACACTTGCTCGCTAGGAAAGAGCGTTTGCAGATGTCTACGCATCGTTGCAATAGAGTTCTTATGATTCTTAAAACGCGATATCGCATCTCATTTCTATGTTTCATCGTAAGATGTAATACGATTTGCGAAGTGTTATGTATTCCTCGTCTACACTTTACTCGTCTACGTGTCGTAGCAATAGAGTTCTTATGATTCTTAAAACGCGATATCGCATCTCATTTCTATGTTTCATGGTAAGGTATAATATGATTTGCGAAGTGTTATGTATCCGTCGTCTACACTTCAAATGAATGTAAATGCGACACTTTCTTGCAAGGAAATAGCGTTTGCAGATGTCTACGTATCGTAGCAATGGATTTCTGATGCTTCTTAAAACGCGAATTCGCATCTCATTTCTATGTTTCATGGTAAGATATAATATGATTTGCGAAGTGTTATGTATTCCTCGTCTGCACTTCAAATGAATGTGAATGCGACACTTCCTCGCTAGGAAATAGCGTTTGCAGATGTCTACGTATCGTAGCAATAGAGTTCTTATGATTCTTAAAATGCGGTATCGCATCTCATTTCTATGTTTCATGGTAAGGTATAATATGATTTGCGAAGTGTTATGTATCCGTCGTCTACACTTCAAATGAATGTAAATGCGACACTTTCTTGCAAGGAAATAGCGTTTGCAGATGTCTACGTATCGTAGCAATTGATTTCTGATGCTTCTTAAAACGCGATATCGCATCTCATTTCAGTGTTTCATGGTAAGATATATTATGATTTGCGAAGTGTTATGTATTCCTCGTCTACACATCAAATGAATGTAAATGCGACACTTCCTTGCAAGGAAATAGCGTTTGCAGATGTCTACGTATCGTAGCAATAGAGTTCTTATGATTCTTAAAACGCGATATCGCATCTCATTTCTATGTTTCATGGTAAGGTATAATATGATATGCGAAGTGTTATGTATCCGTCGTCTACACTTCAAATGAATGTAAATGCGACACTTCCTTGCAAGGAAATAGCGTTTGCAGATGTATACGTATCGTAGCAATAGAGTTCTTATGATTCTTAAAACGCGATATCGCATCTCATTTCTATGTTTCATGGTAAGATATAATATGATTTGCGGAGTGTTATGTGCTCCTCGTCTACACTTCAAATGAATGTAAATGCGACACTTCCTTGCAAGGAAATAGCGTTTGCAAATGTCTACCTATCGTAGCAGTAGTGATCTAATGCTTCTTAGAACGCGATATCGCATCTCATTTCTATGTTTCATGGTAAGATATAATATGATTTGCGAAGTGTTATGCATTCCTCGTCTACGATTCAAATGAATGTAAATGCGACACTTCCTTGCAAGGAAATAGCGTTTGCAGATGTCTACGTATCGTAGCAATAGAGTTTAAATGCTTCTTAAAACGAGATATTGCATCTTATATCTATGTTTCATGATAAGATATAATATTCATTGTGAAGTGTTATGCATTCCTCGTCTACGATTCAAATGAATGAAAATGCGACACCTCCTTGCAAGGAAATAGCGTTTGCAGATGTCTGCGTATCGTAGCAATAGAGTTCAAATGCTTCTTAAAACGAGATATTGCATCTTATATCTATGTTTCATGATAAGATATAATATTCATTGTGAAGTGTTATGCATTCCTCGTCTACGATTCAAATGAATGAAAATGCGACACCTCCTTGCAAGGAAATAGCGTTTGCAGATGTCTGCGTATCGTAGCAATAGAGTTCTAATGCTTCTTAAAACGCGATATCGCATCTCATTTCTATGTTTCATGGTAAGATATTATATGATTTGCGAACTGTTGTGTATTCCTCGTCTACACTTCAAATAAATGTAAATGCGACACTTCCTTGCAAGGAAATAGCGTTTGCAGATGTCTACGTATCGAAGCAATAGAGTTCAAATGCTTCTTAAAACGAGATATTGCATCTCATATCTATGTTTCATGATAAGATATAATATTCATTGCGAAGTGTTATGCATTCCTCGTCTACGATTAAAATGAATGAAAATGCGACACTTCCTTGCAAGGAAATAGCGTTTGCAGATGTCTACGTATCGTAGCAATAGAGTTCTAATGCTTCTTAAATCGCGATATCGCATCTCATTTCTATGTTTCATGGTAAGATATAATATGATTTGCGAAGTGTTATGTATTCCTCGTCTACACTTCAAATGAATGTGAATGCGACACTTCCTCGCTAGGAAAGAGCGTTTGCAGATGTCTGCGTATCGTAGCAGTAGAGTTCTAATGCTTCTTAAAACGCGATATCGCATCTCATTTCTATGTTTCATGGTAAGATATAATATGATTTGCGAACTGTTATGTATTCCTCGTCTACACTTCAAATGAATGTAAATGCGACACTTTCTTGCAAGGAAATAGCGTTTGCAGATGTCTACGTATCGAAGCAATAGAGTTCTTATGATTCTTAAAACGAGATATTGCATCTCATATCTATGTTTCATGATAAGATATAATATTCATTGCGAAGTGTTATGCATTCCTCGTCTACGATTCAAATGAATGAAAATGCGACACTTCCTTGCAAGGAAATAGCGTTTGCAGATGTCTACGTATCGTAGCAATAGAGTTCTAATGCGTCTTAAAACGCGATATCGCATCTCATTTCTATGTTTCATGGTAAGATATTATATTGATTTGCGAACTGTTGTGTATTCCTCGTCTACGATTCAAATGAATGAAAATGCGACACTTCCTTGCAAGGAAATAGCGTTTGCAGATGTCTACGAATCGAAGCAATAGAGTTCAAATGCTTCTTCAAACGCGATATCGCATCTCATTTCTGTGTTTCATGGTAAGATATATTATGATTTGCGAAGTGTTATGTATTCCTCGTCTACACATCAAATGAATGTAAATGCGACACTTCCTTGCAAGGAAATAGCGTTTGCAGATGTCTACGTATCGTAGCAATAGAGTTCTTATGATTCTTAAAACGCGATATCGCATCTCATTTCTATGTTTCATGGTAAGGTATAATATGATATGCGAAGTGTTATGTATCCGTCGTCTACACTTCAAATGAATGTAAATGCGACACTTCCTTGCAAGGAAATAGCGTTTGCAGATGTATACGTATCGTAGCAATAGAGTTCTTATGATTCTTAAAACGCGATATCGCATCTCATTTCTACGTGTCATGGTAAGATATTATATGATTCGCGAACTGTTGTGTATTCCTCGTCTACACTTCAAATGAATGTAAATGCGACACTTCCTCGCTAGGAAATAGCGTTAGCAGATGTCTGCGTATCGTAGCAGTAGAGTTCTAATGCTTCTTAAAACGCGATATCGCATCTCATTTCTATGTTTCATGGTAAGATATAATATGATTTGCGAACTGTTATGTATTCCTCGTCTACACTTCAAATGAATGTAAATGCGACACTTCCTTGCAAGGAAATAGCGTTTGCAGATGTCTACGTATCGAAGCAATAGAGTTCAAATGCTTCTTAAAACGAGATATTGCATCTTATATCTATGTTTCATGATAAGATATAATATTCATTGCGAAGTGTTATGCATTCCTCGTCTACGATTCAAATGAATGAAAATGCGACACTTCCTTGCAAGGAATTAGCGTTTGCAGATTTCTACGTATCGTAGCAATAGAGTTCTAATGCTTCTTAAAACGCGATATCGCATCTCATTTCTATGTTTCATGGTAAGATAGAATATGATTTGCGAAGTGTTATGTATTCCTCGTCTACACATCAAATGAATGTAAATGCGACACTTCCTTGCAAGGAAATAGCTTTTGCAGATGTCTACGTATCGTAGCAATGGCTTTCTGATGCTTCTTAAAACGCGATATCGCATGTCATTTCTATGTTTCATGGTAAGATATAATATGATTTGCGAAGTGTTATGTATTCCTCGTCTACACTTCAAATGAATGTAAATGCGACACTTCTTTTCAAGGAAATAGCGCTTGCAGATGTCTACGTATCGAAGCAATAGAGTTCTTATGATTCTTAAAACGCGATATTGCATCTCATTTCTATGTTTCATGGTAAGATATAATATGATTTGCGAAGTGTTATGTATTCCTCGTCTACACTTGAAATGAATGTAAATGCGACACTTCTATGCAAGGAAATAGCGTTTGCAGATGTCTACGTATCGTAGCAATAGAGTTCTTATGATTCTTAAAACGCGATATCGCATCTCATTTCTATGTTTCATGGTAAGATATAATATGATTTGCCGAGTGTTATGTATTCCTCGTCTACGCTTCTAATGAATGTAAATGCGACACTTCTTTGCAAGGAAATAGCGTTTGCAGATGTCTACGTATCGTTGCAATAGAGTTCTTATGATTCTTAAAACGCGATATCGCATCTCATTTCTATGATTCATGGTAAGATATAATATGATTTGCGAAGTATCATGTATTCCTCGTCTACACTTCAAATGAATGTAAATGCGACACTTCCTTGCTAGGAAATAGCGATTGCAGATGTCTACGTATCGTAGCAATAGAGTTCATATGATTCTTAAAACGCGATATCGCATCTCATTTCTATGTTTCATGGTAAGATACAATATGATCTGCGAAGTGTTATGTATTCCTCGTCTACACTTCAAAGGAATGTGAAGGCGACACTTCCTCGCTTGGAAATAGCGTTTGCAGATGTCTACGTATCGAAGCAATAGAGTTCAAATGCTTCTTAAAACGCGATATCGCATCACATTTCTATGTTTCATGGTAAGATATAATATGATTTGCGAAGTGTTATGTATTCCTCGTCTACACTTCAAATGAATGTAAATGCGACACTTCTTTGCAAGGAAATATCGTTTGCAGATGTCTACGTATCGTTGCAATAGAGTTCTTATGATTCTTAAAACGCGATATCGCATCACATTTCTATGTTTCATGGTAAGATATAATATGATTTGCGGAGTGTTATGTATTCCTCGTCTACACTTCAAATGAATGTAAATGCGACACTTCCTTGCAAGGAAATAGCGTTTGCAGATGTCCACGTATCGAAGCAATAGAGTTCAAATGCTTCTTAAAACGAGATATTGCATCTCATATCTATGTTTCATGATAAGATATAATATTCATTGCGAAGTGTTATGCATTCCTCGTCTACGATTCAAATGAATGTAAATGCGACACTTCCTTGCAAGGAAATAGCGATTGCAGATGTCTACGTATCGTAGCAGTAGAGTTCTTATGATTCTTAAAACGCGATATCGCATCTCATTTCTATGTTTCATGGTAAGATATAATATGATTTGCGGAGTGTTATGTATTCCTCGTCTACAATTCAAATGAATGCAAATGCGACACATCCTCGCTAGGAAATAGCGTTTGCAGATGTCTGCGTATCGTAGCAGTAGATTTCTAATGCTTCTTAAAACGCGATATCGCATCTCATTTCTATGTTTCATGGTAAGGTATAATATGATTTGGGAAGTGTTATGTATTCCTCGTCTACACTTCAAATGAATGTAAATGCGACACTTCCTTGCAAGGAAATAGCGTTTGCAGATGTCTACGTGTCGTAGCAATGGATTTCTTATGATTCTTAAAACGCGATATCGGATCTCATTTCTATGTTTCATGGTAAGATATAATATGATTTGCGAAGTGTTATGTATTCCTCGTCTACACTTCAAATGAATGTAAATGCGACACTTCTTTGCAAGGAAATAGCGTTTGCAGATGTCTGCGTATCGTAGCAGTAGAGTTCTAATGCTTCTTAAAAGGCGATATCGCATCTCATTTCTATGTTTCATGGTAAGATATAATATGATTTGCGAAGTGTTATGTATTCCTCGTCTACACTTCAAATGAATGTAAATGCGACACTTCTTTGCTAGGAAATAGCGTTTGCAAATGTCTACCTATCGTAGCAATAGTGTTCTAATGCTTCTTAAAACGCGATATCGCATCTCATTTCTATGATTCATGGTAAGATATAATATGATTTGCGAAGTATCATGTATTCCTCGTCTACACTTCAAATGAATGTAAATGCGACACTTCCTTGCTAGGAAATAGCGATTGCAGATGTCTACGTATCGTAGCAATAGAGTTCATATGATTCTTAAAACGCGATATCGCATCTCATTTCTATGTTTCATGGTAAGATATAATATGATTTGCGAAGTGTTATGTGTTCCTCGTCTACAATTCAAATGAATGTGAATGTGACTTCCTCGCTAGGAAATAGCGTTTGCAGATGTCTGCGTATCGTAGCAGTAGAGTTCTAATGCTTCTTAAAACGCGATATCGCATCTCATTTCTATGTTTCATGGTAAGATACAATATGATCTGCGAAGTGTTATGTATTCCTCGTCTACACTTCAAAGGAATGTGAAGGCGACACTTCCTCGCTTGGAAATAGCGTTTGCAGATGTCTACGTATCGAAGCAATAGAGTTCAAATACTTCTTAAAACGCGATATCGCATCACATTTCTATGTTTCATGGTAAGATATAATATGATTTGCGAAGTGTTATGTATTCCTCGTCTACACTTCAAATGAATGTAAATGCGACACTTCTTTGCAAGGAAATATCGTTTGCAGATGTCTACGTATCGTTGCAATAGAGTTCTTATGATTCTTAAAACGCGATATCGCATCACATTTCTATGTTTCATGGTAAGATATAATATGATTTGCGGAGTGTTATGTATTCCTCGTCTACACTTCAAATGAATGTAAATGCGACACTTTCTTGCAAGGAAATAGCGTTTGCAGATGTCCACGTATCGAAGCAATAGAGTTCAAATGCTTCTTAAAACGGGATATTGCATCTCATATCTATGTTTCATGATAAGATATAATATTCATTGCGAAGTGTTATGCATTCCTCGTCTACGATTCAAATGAATGTAAATGCGACACTTCCTTGCAAGGAAATAGCGATTGCAGATGTCTACGTATCGTAGCAGTAGAGTTCTTATGATTCTTAAAACGCGATATCGCATCTCATTTCTATGTTTCATGGTAAGATATAATATGATTTGCGGAGTGTTATGTATTCCTCGTATACAATTCAAATGAATGCAAATGCGACACATCCTCGCTAGGAAATAGCGTTTGCAGATGTCTGCGTATCGTAGCAGTAGATTTCTAATGCTTCTTAAAACGCGATATCGCATCTCATTTCTATGTTTCATGGTAAGGTATAATATGATTTGGGAAGTGTTATGTATTCCTCGTCTACACTTCAAATGAATGTAAATGCGACACTTTCTTGCAAGGAAATAGCGTTTGCAGATGTCTACGTGTCGTAGCAATGGATTTCTTATGATTCTTAAAACGCGATATCGGATCTCATTTCTATGTTTCATGGTAAGATATAATATGATTTGCGAAGTGTTATGTATTCCTCGTCTACACTTCAAATGAATGTAAATGCGACACTTCTTTGCAAGGAAATAGCGTTTGCAGATGTCTGCGTATCGTAGCAGTAGAGTTCTAATGCTTCTTAAAAGGCGATATCGCATCTCATTTCTATGTTTCATGGTAAGATATAATATGATTTGCGAAGTGTTATGTATTCCTCGTCTACACTTCAAATGAATGTAAATGCGACACTTCTTTGCTAGGAAATAGCGTTTGCAAATGTCTACCTATCGTAGCAATAGTGTTCTAATGCTTCTTAAAACGCGATATCGCATCTCATTTCTATGATTCATGGTAAGATATAATATGATTTGCGAAATATCATGTATTCCTCGTCTACACTTCAAATGAATGTAAATGCGACACTTCCTTGCTAGGAAATAGCGATTGCAGATGTCTACGTATCGTAGCAATAGAGTTCATATGATTCTTGAAACGCGATATCGCATCTCATTTCTATGTTTCATGGTAAGATACAATATGATCTGCGAAGTGTTATGTATTCCTCGTCTACACTTCAAAGGAATGTGAAGGCGACACTTCCTCGCTTGGAAATAGCGTTTGCAGATGTCTACGTATCGAAGCAATAGAGTTCAAATGCTTCTTAAAACGCGATATCGCATCACATTTCTATGTTTCATGGTAAGATATAATATGATTTGCGAAGTGTTATGTATTCCTCGTCTACACTTCAAATGAATGTAAATGCGACACTTCTTTGCAAGGAAATATCGTTTGCAGATGTCTACGTATCGTTGCAATAGAGTTCTTATGATTCTTAAAACGCGATATCGCATCACATTTCTATGTTTCATGGTAAGATATAATATGATTTGCGGAGTGTTATGTATTCCTCGTCTACACTTCAAATGAAAGCAAATGCGACACTTCCTTGCAAGGAAATAGCGTTTGCAAATGTCTACCTATAGCAGCAGTATTGTTCTAAAGCTTCTTAGAACGCGATATCGCATCTCATTTCTATGTTTCATGGTAAGATATAATATGATTTGCGAAGTGTTATGTATTCCTCGTCTACACTTCAAATGAATGTAAATGCGACACTTCCTTGCAAGGAAATAGCGTTTGCAGATGTCTACGTATCGAAGCAATAGAGTTCAAATGCTTCTTAAAACGCGATATCGCATCACATTTCTATGTTTCATGGTAAGATATAATATGATTTGCGAAGTGTTATGTATTCCTCGTCTACACTTCAAATGAATGTAAATGCGACACTTCTTTGCAAGGAAATATCGTTTGCAGATGTCTACGTATCGTTGCAATAGAGTTCTTATGATTCTTAAAACGCGATATCGCATCACATTTCTATGTTTCATGGTAAGATATAATATGATTTGCGGAGTGTTATGTATTCCTCGTCTACACTTCAAATGAATGTAAATGCGACACTTCCTTGCAAGGAAATAGCGTTTGCAGATGTCCACGTATCGAAGCAATAGAGTTCTAATGCTTCTTAAAACGCGATATCGCACCTCATTCCTATGTTTCATGGTAAGATATAATATGATTTGCGAAGTGTTATGTATTCCTCGTCTACATTTCAAATGAATGTGAATGCGACACTTCCTCGCTAGGAAGTAGCGTTTGCAGATGTCTGCGTATCGTAGCAGTAGAGTTCAAATGCTTCTTAAAACGCGATATCGCATCTCATTTCTATGTTTCATGGTAAGGTATAATATGATTTGGGAAGTGTTATGTATTCCTCGTCAACACTTCAAATGAATGTAAATGCGACACTTCCTTGCATGGAAATAGCGTTAGCAGATATCTACGTATCGAAGCAATAGAGTTCAAATGCTTCTTAAAACGAGATATTGCATCTCGTATCTATGTTTCCTGATAAGATATAATATTCATTGCGAAGTGTCATGTATTCCTCGTCTACGATTCAAATGAAAGTAAATGCGACACTTCCTTGCAAGGTAGTAGCGATTGCACATGTCTACGTATCGTAGCAATAGAGTTCATATCATTCTTAAAAAGCGATATCGCATCTCATTTCTATGTTTCATGGTAAGATAAAACATGATTTGCGAAGTGTTATGTGTTCCTCGTCTACACTTCAAATGAATGTGAATGTGACTTCCTCGCTAGGAAATAGCGTTTGCAGATGTCTGCGTATCGTAGCAGTAGAGTTCTAATGCTTCTTAAAACGCGATATCGCATCTCATTTCTATGTTTCATGGTAAGATACAATATGATCTGCGAAGTGTTATGTATTCCTCGTCTACACTTCAAAGGAATGTGAAGGCGACACTTCCTCGCTTGGAAATAGCGTTTGCAGATGTCTACGTATCGAAGCTATAGAGTTCAAATGCTTCTTAAAACGCGATATCGCATCACATTTCTATGTTTCATGGTAAGATATAATATGATTTGCGAAGTGTTATGTATTCCTCGTCTACACTTCAAATGAATGTAAATGCGACACTTCTTTGCAAGGAAATATCGTTTGCAGATGTCTACGTATCGTTGCAATAGAGTTCTTATGATTCTTAAAACGCGACATCGCGTCACATTTCTATGTTTCATGGTAAGATATAATATGATTTGCGGAGTGTTATGTATTCCTCGTCTACACTTCAAATGAATGTAAATGCGACACTTCCTTGCAAGGATATAGCGTTTGCAGATGTCCACGTATCGAAGCAATAGAGTTCAAATGCTTCTTAAAACGAGATATTGCATCTCATATCTATGTTTCATGATAAGATATAATATTCATTGCGAAGTGTTATGCATTCCTCGTCTACGATTCAAATGAATGTAAATGCGACACTTCCTTGCAAGGAAATAGCGATTGCAGATGTCTACGTATCGTAGCAGTAGAGTTCTTATGATTCTTAAAACGCGATATCGCATCTCATTTCTATGTTTCATGGTAAGATATAATATGATTTGCGGAGTGTTATGTATTCCTCGTCTACAATTCAAATGAATGCAAATGCGACACATCCTCGCTAGGAAATAGCGTTTGCAGATGTCTACGTATCGTAGCAAGTTGAGTTCTAATGCTTCTTAAAACGCGATATCGCATCTCATTTCTATGTTTCATGGTAAGATATAATATGATTTGCGAAGTGTTATGTATTCCTCGTCTACACATCAAATGAATGTAAATGCGACACTTCCTTGCAAGGAAATAGCGTTTGCAGATGTCTACGTATCGTTGCAATAGAGTTCCTATGATTCTTAAAACGCGATGTCGCATCTCATTTCTATGTTTCATGGTAAGGTATAATATGATTTGCGAAGTGTTATGTATCCGTCGTCTACACTTCAAATGAATGTAAATGCGACACTTTCTTGCAAGGAAATAGCGTTTGCAGATGTCTACGTATCGTAGCAATTGATTTCTGATGCTTCTTAAAACGAGATATTGCATCTCATATCTATGTTTCATGACAAGATATAATATTCATTGCGAAGTGTTATGCATTCCTCGTCTACGATTCAGATGAATGTAAATGCGACACTTCCTTGCAAGGAAATAGCGTTTGCGGATGTCTACGTATCGTAGCAATAGAGTTCTTATGATTCTTAAAACGCGATATCGCATCTCATTTCTATGTGTCATGGTAAGATACAATATGATTTGCGAAGTGTTATGTATTCCTCGTTTACACTTCAAATGAATGTGAATGCGACACTTCCTCGCTAGGAAATAGTGTTTGCAGATGTCTACGTGTCGAAGCAATAGAGTTCAAATGCTTCTTAAAACGAGAAATTGCATCTCATATATATGTTTCATGGTAAGATACAATATGATTTGCGAAGTGTTATGTATTCCTCGTCTACACTTCAAATGAATGTGAATGCGACACTTCCTCGCTAGGAAATAGCGTTTGCAGATGTCTACGTATCGAAGCAATAGAGTTCAAATGCTTCTCAAAACGCGATATCGCATCTCATTTCTATGTTTCATGGTAAGATATAATCCGATTTGCGAAGTGTTATGTATTCCTCGGCTACACTTCAAATGAATGTAAATGCGACACTTCTTTGCAAGGAAATAGCGATTGCTGATGTCTACGTATCGTAGCAATAGAGTTCTTATGATTCTTAAAACGCGATATCGCATCTCATTTCTATGTTTCATGGTAAGATACAATATGATTTGCGAAGTGTTATGTATTCCTCGTCTACACTTCAAATGAATGTGAATGCGACACTTCCTTGCAAGGATATAGCGTTTGCAGATGTCTACGTATCGTTGCAATAGAGTTCCTATGATTCTTAAAACGCGATGTCGCATCTCATTTCTATGTTTCATGGTAAGGTATAATATGATTTGCGAAGTGTTATGTATCCGTCGTCTACACTTCAAATGAATGTAAATGCGACACCTCCTTGCAAGGAAATAGCGTTTGCAGATGTCTACGTATCGAAGCAATAGAGTTCAAATGCTTCTTAAAACGCGATATCACATCTCATTCCTATGTTTCATGGTAAGATATAATATGATTTGCGAAGTATCATGTATTCCTCGTCTACACTTCAAATGAATGTAAATGCGACACTTCCTTGCATGGAAATAGCGTTAGCAGATATCTACGTATCGAAGCAATAGAGTTCAAATGCTTCTTAAAACGAGATATTGCATCTCGTATCTATGTTTCCTGATAAGATATAATATTCATTGCGAAGTGTCATGTATTCCTCGTCTACGATTCAAATGAAAGTAAATGCGACACTTCCTTGCAAGGTAGTAGCGATTGCACATGTCTACGTATCGTAGCAATAGAGTTCATATCATTCTTAAAAAGCGATATCGCATCTCATTTCTATGATTCATGGTAAGATAAAACATGATTTGCGAAGTGTTATGTGTTCCTCGTCTACACTTCAAATGAAAGTGAATGTGACTTCCTCGCTAGGAAATAGCGTTTGCAGATGTCTGCGTATCGTAGCAGTAGAGTTCTAATGCTTCTTAAAACGCGATATCGCATCTCATTTCTATGTTTCATGGTAAGATACAATATGATCTGCGAAGTGTTATGTATTCCTCGTCTACACTTCAAAGGAATGTGAAGGCGACACTTCCTCGCTTGGAAATAGCGTTTGCAGATGTCTACGTATCGAAGCTATAGAGTTCAAATGCTTCTTAAAACGCGATATCGCATCACATTTCTATGTTTCATGGTAAGATATAATATGATTTGCGAAGTGTTATGTATTCCTCGTCTACACTTCAAATGAATGTAAATGCGACACTTCTTTGCAAGGAAATATCGTTTGCAGATGTCTACGTATCGTTGCAATAGAGTTCTTATGATTCTTAAAACGCGACATCGCATCACATTTCTATGTTTCATGGTAAGATATAATATGATTTGCGGAGTGTTATGTATTCCTCGTCTACACTTCAAATGAATGTAAATGCGACACATCCTTGCAAGGAAATAGCGTTTGCAGATGTCCACGTATCGAAGCAATAGAGTTCAAATGCTTCTTAAAACGAGATATTGCATCTCATATCTATGTTTCATGATAAGATATAATATTCATTGCGAAGTGTTATGCATTCCTCGTCTACGATTCAAATGAATGTAAATGCGACACTTCCTTGCAAGGAAATAGCGATTGCAGATGTCTACGTATCGTAGCAGTAGAGTTCTTATGATTCTTAAAACGCGATATCGCATCTCATTTCTATGTTTCATGGTAAGATATAATATGATTTGCGGAGTGTTATGTATTCCTCGTCTACAATTCAAATGAATGCAAATGCGACACATCCTCGCTAGGAAATAGCGTTTGCAGATGTCTACGTATCGTAGCAAGTTGAGTTCTAATGCTTCTTAAAACGCGATATCGCATCACATTTCTATGTTTCATGGTAAGATATAATATGATTTGCGAAGTGTTATGTATTCCTCGTCTACACTTCAAATGAATGTAAATGCGACACTTCTTTGCAAGGAAATATCGTTTGCAGATGTCTACGTATCGTTGCAATAGAGTTCTTATGATTCTTAAAACGCGACATCGCATCACATTTCTATGTTTCATGGTAAGATATAATATGATTTGCGGAGTGTTATGTATTCCTCGTCTACACTTCAAATGAATGTAAATGCGACACATCCTTGCAAGGAAATAGCGTTTGCAGATGTCCACGTATCGAAGCAATAGAGTTCAAATGCTTCTTAAAACGAGATATTGCATCTCATATCTATGTTTCATGATAAGATATAATATTCATTGCGAAGTGTTATGCATTCCTCGTCTACGATTCAAATGAATGTAAATGCGACACTTCCTTGCAAGGAAATAGCGATTGCAGATGTCTACGTATCGTAGCAGTAGAGTTCTTATGATTCTTAAAACGCGATATCGCATCTCATTTCTATGTTTCATGGTAAGATATAATATGATTTGCGGAGTGTTATGTATTCCTCGTCTACAATTCAAATGAATGCAAATGCGACACATCCTCGCTAGGAAATAGCGTTTGCAGATGTCTACGTATCGTAGCAAGTTGAGTTCTAATGCTTCTTAAAACGCGATATCGCATCTCATTTCTATGTTTCATGGTAAGATATAATATGATTTGCGAAGTGTTATGTATTCCTCGTCTACACATCAAATGAATGTAAATGCGACACTTCCTTGCAAGGAAATAGCGTTTGCAGATGTCTACGTATCGTTGCAATAGAGTTCCTATGATTCTTAAAACGCGATGTCGCATCTCATTTCTATGTATCATGGTAAGGTATAATATGATTTGCGAAGTGTTATGTATCCGTCGTCTACACTTCAAATGAATGTAAATGCGACACTTTCTTGCAAGGAAATAGCGTTTGCAGATGTCTACGTATCGTAGCAATGGATTTCTGATGCTTCTTAAAACGAGATATTGCATCTCATATCTATGTTTCATGACAAGATATAATATTCATTGCGAAGTGTTATGCATTCCTCGTCTACGATTCAGATGAATGTAAATGCGACACTTCCTTGCAAGGAAATAGCGTTTGCGGATGTCTACGTATCGTAGCAATAGAGTTCTTATGATTCTTAAAACGCGATATCGCATCTCATTTCTATGTGTCATGGTAAGATACAATATGATTTGCGAAGTGTTATGTATTCCTCGTTTACACTTCAAATGAATGTGAATGCGACACTTCCTCGCTAGGAAATAGTGTTTGCAGATGTCTACGTGTCGAAGCAATAGAGTTCAAATGCTTCTTAAAACGAGAAATTGCATCTCATATATATGTTTCATGGTAAGATACAATATGATTTGCGAAGTGTTATGTATTCCTCGTCTACACTTCAAATGAATGTGAATGCGACACTTCCTCGCTAGGAAATAGCGTTTGCAGATGTCTACGTATCGAAGCAATAGAGTTCAAATGCTTCTCAAAACGCGATATCGCATCTCATTTCTATGTTTCATGGTAAGATATAATCCGATTTGCGAAGTGTTATGTATTCCTCGGCTACACTTCAAATGAATGTAAATGCGACACTTCTTTGCAAGGAAATAGCGATTGCAGATGTCTACGTATCGTAGCAATAGAGTTCTTATGATTCTTAAAACGCGATATCGCATCTCATTTCTATGTTTCATGGTAAGATACAATATGATTTGCGAAGTGTTATGTATTCCTCGTCTACACTTCAAATGAATGTGAATGCGACACTTCCTTGCAAGGATATAGCGTTTGCAGATGTCTACGTATCGTTGCAATAGAGTTCCTATGATTCTTAAAACGCGATGTCGCATCTCATTTCTATGTTTCATGGTAAGGTATAATATGATTTGCGAAGTGTTATGTATCCGTCGTCTACACTTCAAATGAATGTAAACGCGACACTTTCTTGTAAGGAAATAGCGTTTGCAGATGTCTACGTATCGTAGCAATGGATTTCTGATGCTTCTTAAAACGAGATATTGCATCTCATATCTATGTGTGATGACAAGATATAATATTCATTGCGAAATGTTATGCATTCCTCGTCTACGATTCAGATGAATGTAAATGCGACACTTCCTTGCAAGGAAATAGCGTTTGCGGATGTCTACGTATCGTAGCAATAGAGTTCTTATGATTCTTAAAACGCGATATCGCATCTCATTTCTATGTGTCATGGTAAGATACAATATGATTTGCGAACTGTTATGTATTCCTCGTTTACACTTCAAATGAATGTGAATGCGACACTTCCTCGCTAGGAAATAGTGTTTGCAGATGTCTACGTATCGAAGCAATAGAGTTCAAATGCTTCTTAAAACGAGAAATTGCATCTCATATATATGTTTCATGGTAAGATACAATATGATTTGCGAAGTGTTATGTATTCCTCGTCTACACTTCAAATGAATGTGAATGCGACACTTCCTCGCTAGGAAATAGCGTTTGCAGATGTCTACGTATCGAAGCAATAGAGTTCAAATGCTTCTCAAAACGCGATATCGCATCTCATTTCTATGTTTCATGGTAAGATATAATCCGATTTGCGAAGTGTTATGTATTCCTCGGCTACACTTCAAATGAATGTAAATGCGACACTTCTTTGCAAGGAAATAGCGATTGCAGATGTCTACGTATCGTAGCAATAGAGTTCTTATGATTCTTAAAACGCGATATCGCATCTCATTTCTATGTTTCATGGTAAGATACAATATGATTTGCGAAGTGTTATGTATTCCTCGTCTACACTTCAAATGAATGTGAATGCGACACTTCCTTGCAAGGAAATAGCGTTTGCAGATGTCTACGTATCGTTGCAATAGAGTTCCTATGATTCTTAAAACGCGATGTCGCATCTCATTTCTATGTTTCATGGTAAGGTATAATATGATTTGCGAAGTGTTATGTATCCGTCGTCTACACTTCAAATGAATGTAAACGCGACACTTTCTTGCAAGGAAATAGCGTTTGCAGATGTCTACGTATCGTAGCAATGGATTTCTGATGCTTCTTAAAACGAGATATTGCATCTCATATCTATGTGTGATGACAAGATATAATATTCATTGCGAAGTGTTATGCATTCCTCGTCTACGATTCAGATGAATGTAAATGCGACACTTCCTTGCAAGGAAATAGCGTTTGCGGATGTCTACGTATCGTAGCAATAGAGTTCTTATGATTCTTAAAACGCGATATCGCATCTCATTTCTATGTGTCATGGTAAGATACAATATGATTTGCGAAGTGTTATGTATTCCTCGTCTACACTTCAAATGAATGTGAATGCGACACTTCCTCGCTAGGAAATAGCGTTTGCAGATGTCTGCGTATCGTAGCAGTAGAGTTCAAATGCTTCTTAACACGCTATATCGCATCTCATTTCTATGTTTCATGGTAAGATATAATACGATTTGCGAAGTGTTATGTATTCCTCGGCTACACTTCAAATGAATGTAAATGCGACACTTCTTTGCAAGGAAATAGCGACTGCAGATGTCTACGTATCGTAGCAGTAGAGTTCTTATGATTCTTAAAACGCGATATCGCATCTCATTTCTATGTTTCATGGTAAGATATAATATGATTTGCGAAGTGTTATGTATTCCTCGTCTACACATCAAATGAATGTAAATGCGACACTTCCTTGCAAGGAAATAGCGTTTGCAGATGTCTACGTATCGTTGCAATAGAGTTCCTATGATTCTTAAAACGCGATGTCGCATCTCATTTCTATGTTTCATGGTAAGGTATAATATGATTTGCGAAGTGTTATGTATCCGTCGTCTACACTTCAAATGAATGTAAATGCGACACTTTCTTGCAAGGAAATAGCGTTTGCAGATGTCTACGTATCGTAGCAATGGATTTCTGATGCTTCTTAAAACGAGATATTGCATCTCATATCTATGTTTCATGACAAGATATAATATTCATTGCGAAGTGTTATGCATTCCTCGTCTACGATTCAGATGAATGTAAATGCGACACTTCCTTGCAAGGAAATAGCGTTTGCAGATGTCTACGTATCGTAGCAATAGAGTTCTTATGATTCTTAAAACGCGATATCGCATCTCATTTCTATGTGTCATGGTAAGATACAATATGATTTGCGAAGTGTTATGTATTCCTCGTCTACACTTCAAATGAATGTGAATGCGACACTTCCTCGCTAGGAAATAGTGTTTGCAGATGCCTACGTATCGAAGCAATAGAGTTCAAATGCTTCTTAAAACGAGAAGTCGCATCTCATATATATGTTTCTTGATAAGATATAATATGATTTGCGAAGTGTTATGTATTCCTCGTCTACACTTCAAATGAATGTGAATGTGACACTTCCTCGCTAGGAAATAGCGTTTGCAGATGTGTGCGTATCGTAGCAGTAGAGTTCTAATGCTTCTTAAAACGCGATATCGCATCTCATTTCTATGTTTCATGGTAAGGTATAATATGATTTGGGAAGTGTTATGTATTCCTCGTCTACACTTCAAATGAATGTAAATGCGACACTTTCTTGCAAGGAAATAGCGTTTGCAGATGTCTACGTGTCGTAGCAATGGATTTCTTATGATTCTTAAAACGCGATATCGGATCTCATTTCTATGTTTCATGGTAAGATATAATATGATTTGCCAAGTGTTATGTATTCCTCGTCTACACTTCAAATGAATGTAAATGCGACACTTCTTTGCAAGGAAATAGCGTTTGCAGATGTCTACGTATCGTAGCAATGGATTTCTGATGCTTCTTAAAACGAGATATTGCATCTCATATCTATGTTTCATGACAAGATATAATATTCATTGCGAAGTGTTATGCATTCCTCGTCTACGATTCAGATGAATGTAAATGCGACACTTCCTTGCAAGGAAATAGCGTTTGCAGATGTCTACGTGTCGTAGCAGTTGAGTTCTAATGCTGCTTAAAACGCGATATCGCACCTCATTCCTATGTTTCATGGTAAGATATAATATGATTTGCGAAGTGTTATGTATTCCTCGTCTACATTTCAAATGAATGTGAATGCGACACTTCCTCGCTAGGAAATAGCGTTTGCAGATGTCTGCGTATCGTAGCAGTAGAGTTCAAATGCTTCTCAAAACGCGATATCGCATCTCATTTCTATGTTTCATGGTAAGATATAATACGATTTGCGAAGTGTTATGTATTCCTCGGCTACACTTCAAATGAATGTAAATGCGACACTTCTTTGCAAGGAAATAGCGTTTGCAGATGTCTGCGTATCGTAGCAGTAGAGTTCAAATGCTTCTTAACACGCGATATCGCATCTCATTTCTATGTTTCATGGTAAGATATAATACGATTTGCGAAGTGTTATGTATTCCTCGGCTACACTTCAAATGAATGTAAATGCGACACTTCTTTGCAAGGAAATAGCGACTGCAGATGTCTACGTATCGTAGCAGTAGAGTTCTTATGATTCTTAAAACGCGATATCGCATCTCATTTCTATGTTTCATGGTAAGATATAATATGATTTGCGAAGAGTTATGTATTCCTCGTCTACACATCAAATGAATGTAAATGCGACACTTCCTTGCAAGGAAATAGCGTTTGCAGATGTCTACGTGTCGTAGCAGTTGAGTTCTTACGATTCTTAAAACGCGAAATCGCATCTCATTTCTATGTGTCATGGTAAGATACAATATGATTTGCGAAGTGTTATGTATTCCTCGTCTACACTTCAAATGAATGTGAATGCGACACTTCCTCGCTAGGAAATAGTGTTTGCAGATGCCTACGTATCGAAGCAATAGAGTTCAAATGCCTCTTAAAACGAGAAGTCGCATCTCATATATATGTTTCTTGATAAGATATAATATGATTTGCGAAGTGTTATGTATTCCTCGTCTACACTTCAAATGAATGTGAATGTGACACTTCCTCGCTAGGAAATAGCGTTTGCAGAATTCTGCGTATCGTAGCAGTAGAGTTCTAATGCTTCTTAAAACGCGATATCGCATCTCATTTCTATGTTTCATGGTAAGGTATAATATGATTTGGGAAGTGTTATGTATTCCTCGTCTACACTTCAAATGAATGTAAATGCGACACTTTCTTGCAAGGAAATAGCGTTTGCAGATGTCTACGTGTCGTAGCAATGGATTTCTTATGATTCTTAAAACGCGATATCGGATCTCATTTCTATGTTTCATGGTAAGATATAATATGATTTGCGAAGTGTTATGTATTCCTCGTCTACACTTCAAATGAATGTAAATGCGACACTTCTTTGCAAGGAAATAGCGTTTGCAGATGTCTACGTATCGTAGCAATGGATTTCTGATGCTTCTTAAAACGAGATATTGCATCTCATATCTATGTTTCATGACAAGATATAATATTCATTGCGAAGTGTTATGCATTCCTCGTCTACGATTCAGATGAATGTAAATGCGACACTTCCTTGCAAGGAAATAGCGTTTGCAGATGTCTACGTGTCGTAGCAGTTGAGTTCTAATGCTTCTTAAAACGCGATATCGCACCTCATTCCTATGTTTCATGGTAAGATATAATATGATTTGCGAAGTGTTATGTATTCCTCGTCTACATTTCAAATGAATGTGAATGCGACACTTCCTCGCTAGGAAATAGCGTTTGCAGATGTCTGCGTATAGTAGCAGTAGAGTTCAAATGCTTCTCAAAACGCGATATCGCATCTCATTTCTATGTTTCATGGTAAGATATAATACGATTTGCGAAGTGTTATGTATTCCTCGGCTACACTTCAAATGAATGTAAATGCGACACTTCTTTGCAAGGAAATAGCGTTTGCAGATGTCTGCGTATCGTTGCAGTAGAGTTCTAATGCTTCTTAAAACGCTATATCGCATCTCATTTCTATGTTTCATGGTAAGATACAATATGATTTGCGAAGTGTTATGTATTCCTCGTCTACACTTCAAATGAATGTGAATGCGACACTTCCTCGCTAGGAAATAGCGTTTGCAGATGTCTACGTATCGAAGCAATAGAGTTCAAATGCTTCTTAGAACGAGATATTGCATCTCATATTTATGTTTCATGATAAGATATAATATTCGTTGCGAAGTGTTATGCATTCCTCGCCTACGATTCAAATGAATGTAAATGCGACACTTCCTTGCAAGGAAATAGCGTTTGCAGGTGTCTACGTATCGAAGCAATAGAGTTCAATTGCTTCTTAAAACGAGATATTGCATCTCATATCTATGTTTCATGATAAGATATAATATTCATTGCGAAGTGTTATGCATTCCTCGTCCACGATTCAAATGAATGTAAATGCGACACTTCCTTGCAAGGAAACAGCGTTTGCAGATGTCTACGTGTCGTAGCAATGGATTTCTTATGATTCTTAAAACGCGATAACGGATCTCATTTCTATGCTTCATGGTAAGATATAATACGATTTGCGAAGTGTTATGTATTCCTCGGCTACACTTCAAATGAATGTAAATGCGACACTTCCTTGCAAGGAAATAGCGTTTGCAGATGTCTACGAATCGAAGCAATAGAGTTCAAATGCTTCTTAAAACGCGATATCGCATCTCATTTCTGTGTTTCATGGTAAGATATATTATGATTTGCGAAGTGTTATGTATTCCTCGTCTACACTTCAAATGAATGTGAATGCGACACTTCCTTGCAAGGAAATAGCGTTTGCAGAAGTCTACGTATCGTTGCAATAGAGTTCTTATGATTCTTAAAACGCGATATCGCATCTCATTTCTATGTTTCATGGTAAGATATAATATGATTTGCGGAGTGTTATGTATTCCTCGTCTACAATTCAAATGAATGCAAATGCGACACATCCTCGCTAGGAAATAGCGTTTGCAGATGTCTACGTATCGTAGCAAGTTGAGTTCTAATGCTTCTTAAAACGCGATATCGCATCTCATTTCTATGTTTCATGGTAAGATACAATATGATTTGCGAAGTGTTATGTATTCCTCGTCTACACATCAAATGAATGTAAATGCGACACTTCCTTGCAAGGAAATAGCGTTTGCAGATGTCTACGCATCGTAGCAATGGATTTCTGATGCTTCTTAAAACGAGATATTGCATCTCATATCTATGTTTCATGACAAGATATAATATTCATTGCGAAGTGTTATGCATTCCTCGTCTACGATTCAGATGAATGTAAATGCGACACTTCCTTGCAAGGAAATAGCGCTTGCAGATGTCTACGTTCGTAGCAATAGAGTTCTTATGATTCTTAAAACGCGATATCGCATCTCATTTCTATGTTTCATGGTAAGATATAATATGATTTGAGAAGTGTTATGTATTCCTCGTCTACACTTCAAATGAATGTAAATGCGACACTTCCTTGCAAGGAAATAGCGTTTGCAATTGTCTACCTATCGTAGCAGTAGTGTTCTAATGCTTCTTAGAACGCGATGTGGCATCTCATTTCTATGTTTCATGGTAAGATATAATATGATTTGCGAACTGTTATGTATTCCTCGTCTACACTTCAAATGAATGTAAATGAGACACTTCCTTGCAAGGAAATAGCGTTTGCAGATGTCTACGTATCGTAGCAATAGAGTTCTAATGCTTCTTAAAACGAGATATTGCATCTCATATCTATGTTTCATGATAAGATATAATATTCATTGCGAAGTGTTATGCATTCCTGGTCTACGATTCAAATGAATGTAAATGCGACACTTCCTTGCAAGGAAATAGCGTTTGCAGATGTCTACGTATCGTAGCAATAGAGTTCTTGTGATTCTTAGAAAGCTGTATTGCATCTCATTTTTACGTTTCATGGTAAGATATAATATGATTTGCGAAGTGTTATGTATTCCTCGTCTACACTTCAAATGAATGTGAATGTGACACTTCCTCGCTAGGAAATAGCGTTTGCAGATGTCTGCGTATCGTAGCAGTAGAGTTCTAATGCTTCTTAAAACGCGATATCGCATCTCATTTCTATGTTTCATGGTAAGGTATAATATGATTTGGGAAGTGTTATGTATTCCTCGTCTACACTTCAAATGAATGTAAATGCGACACTTTCTTGCAAGGAAATAGCGTTTGCAGATGTCTACGTGTCGTAGCAATGGATTTCTTATGATTCTTAAAACGCGATATCGGATCTCATTTCTATGTTTCATGGTAAGATATAATATGATTTGCGAAGTGTTATGTATTCCTCGTCTACACTTCAAATGAATGTAAATGCGACACTTCTTTGCAAGGAAATAGCGTTTGCAGATGTCTGCGTATCGTAGCAGTAGAGTTCTAATGCTTCTTAAAAGGCGATATCGCATACATTTCTATGTTTCATGATAAGATATAATATGATTTGCGAAGTGTCATGTATTCCTCGTCTACACATCAAATGAATGTAAATGCGACACCTCCTTGCAAGGAAATAGCGTTTGCAGATGTCTACGTATCGAAGCAATAGAGTTCAAATGCTTCTTAGAACGCGATATCACATCTCATTGCTATGTTTCATGGTAAGATATAATATGATTTGCGAAGTATCATGTATTCCTCGTCTACACTTCAAATGAATGTAAATGCGACACTTCCTTGCATGGAAATAGCGTTAGCAGATGTCTACGTATCGAAGCAATAGAGTTCAAATGCTTCTTAAAACGAGATATTGCATCTCATATCTATGTTTCCTGATAAGATATAATATTCATTGCGAAGTGTCATGTATTCCTCGTCTACGATTCAAATGAAAGTAAATGCGACACTTCCTTGCAAGGTAGTAGCGATTGCACATGTCTACGTATCGTAGCAATAGAGTTCATATCATTCTTAAAAAGCGATATCGCATCTCATATCTATGTTTCATGGTAAGATAAAACATGATTTGCGAAGTGTTATGTGTTCCTCGTCTACACTTCAAATGAATGTGAATGTGACTTCCTCGCTAGGAAATAGCGTTTGCAGATGTCTGCGTATCGTAGCAGTAGAGTTCTAATGCTTCTTAAAACGCGATATCGCATCTCATTTCTATGTTTCATGGTAAGATACAATATGATCTGCGAAGTGTTATGTATTCCTCGTCTACACTTCAAAGGAATGTGAAGGCGACACTTCCTCGCTTGGAAATAGCGTTTGCAGATGTCTACGTATCGAAGCAATAGAGTTCAAATGCTTCTTAAAACGCGATATCGCATCACATTTCTATGTTTCATGGTAAGATATAATATGATTTGCGAAGTGTTATGTATTCCTCGTCTACACTTCAAATGAATGTAAATGCGACACTTCTTTGCAAGGAAATATCGTTTGCAGATGTCTACGTATCGTTGCAATAGAGTTCTTATGATTCTTAAAACGCGATATCGCATCACATTTCTATGTTTCATGATAAGATATAATATGATTTGCGGAGTGTTATGTATTCCTCGTCTACACTTCAAATGAATGTAAATGCGACACTTCCTTGCAAGGAAATAGCGTTTGCAGATGTCCACGTATCGAAGCAATAGAGTTCAAATGCTTCTTAAAACGAGATATTGCATCTCATATCTATGTTTCATGATAAGATATAATATTCATTGCGAAGTGTTATGCATTCCTCGTCTACGATTCAAATGAATGTAAATGCGACACTTCCTTGCAAGGAAATAGCGTTTGCAGATGTCTACGGATCGTAGCAATAGAGTTATAATGCTTCTTAAAACGCGATATCGCATCTCATTTCTATGTTTCATGGTAAGATATAATACGATTTGCGAAGTGTTATGTATTCCTCGGCTACACTTCAAATGAATGTAAATGCGACTCTTCTTTGCAAGGAAATAGCGATTGCAGATGTCTACGTATCGTAGCAGTAGAGTTCTTATGATTCTTAAAACGCGATATCGCATCTCATTTCTATGTTTCATGGTAAGATATAATATGATTTGCGGAGTGTTATGTATTCCTCGTCTACAATTCAAATGAATGCAAATGCGACACCTCCTCGCTAGGAAATAGCGTTTGCAGATGTCTACGTATCGTAGCAAGTTGAGTTCTAATGCTTCTTAAAACGCGATATCGCATCTCATTTCTATGTTTCATGGTAAGATATAATATGATTTGCGAAGTGTTATGTATTCCTCGTCTACACATCAAATGAATGTAAATGCGACACTTCCTTGCAAGGAAATAGCGTTTGCAGATGTCTACGTGTCGTTGCAATAGAGTTCCTATGATTCTTAAAACGCGATATCGCATCTCATTTCTATGTTTCATGGTAAGATATAATATGATTTGCGGAGTGTTATGTATTCCTCGTCTACAATTCAAATGAATGCAAATGCGACACATCCTCGCTAGGAAATAGCGTTTGCAGATGTCTACGTATCGTAGCAAGTTGAGTTCTAATGCTTCTTAAAACGCGATATCGCATCTCATTTCTATGTTTCATGGTAAGATATAATATGATTTGCGAAGTGTTATGTATTCCTCGTCTACACATCAAATGAATGTAAATGCGACACTTCCTTGCAAGGAAATAGCGTTTGCAGATGTCTACGTATCGTTGCTATAGAGTTCCTATGATTCTTAAAACGCGATGTCGCATCTCATTTCTATGTTTCATGGTAAGGTATAATATGATTTGCGAAGTGTTATGTATCCGTCGTCTACACTTCAAATGAATGTAAATGCGACACTTTCTTGCAAGGAAATAGCGTTTGCAGATGTCTACGTATCGTAGCAATGGATTTCTGATGCTTCTTAAAACGAGATATTGCATCTCATATCTATGTTTCATGACAAGATATAATATTCATTGCGAAGTGTTATGCATTCCTCGTCTACGATTCAGATGAATGTAAATGCGACACTTCCTTGCAAGGAAATTGCGTTTGCGGATATCTACGTATCGTAGCAATAGAGTTCTTATGATTCTTAAAACGCGATATCGCATCTCATTTCTATGTGTCATGGTAAGATACAATATGATTTGCGAAGTGCTATGTATTCCTCGTTTACACTTCAAATGAATGTGAATGCGACACTTCCTCGCTAGGAAATAGTGTTTGCAGATGTCTACGTATCGAAGCAATAGAGTTCAAATGCTTCTTAAAACGAGAAATTGCGTCTCATATATATGTTTCATGGTAAGATACAATATGATTTGCGAAGTGTTATGTATTCCTCGTCTACACATCAAATGAATGTAAATGCGACACTTCCTTGCAAGGAAATAGCGTTTGCAGATGTCTACGTATCGTTGCAATAGAGTTCCTATGATTCTTAAAACGCGATGTCGCATCTCATTTCTATGTTTCATGGTAAGGTATAATATGGTTTGCGATGTGTTATGTATCCGTCGTCTACACTTCAAATGAATGTAAATGCGACACTTTCTTGCAAGGAAATAGCGTTTGCAGATGTCTACGCATCGTAGCAATGGATTTCTGATGCTTCTTAAAACGAGATATTGCATCTCATATCTATGTTTCATGACAAGATATAATATTCATTGCGAAGTGTTATGCATTCCTCGTCTACGATTCAGATGAATGTAAATGCGACACTTCCTTGCAAGGAAATAGCGCTTGCAGATGTCTACGTATCGTAGCAATAGAGTTCTTATGATTCTTAAAACGCGATATCGCATCTCATTTCTATGTGTCATGGTAAGATACAATCTGATTTGCGAAGTGTTATGTATTCCTCGTCTACACTTCAAATGAATGTGAATGCGACACTTCCTCGCTAGGAAATAGTGTTTGCAGATGTCTACGTATCGAAGCAATAGAGTTCAAATGCTTCTTAAAACGAGAAATTGCATCTCATATATATGTTTCTTGATAAGATATAATATGATTTGCGAAGTGTTATGTATTCCTCGTCTACACTTCAAATGAATGTGAATGTGACACTTCCTCGCTAGGAAATAGCGTTTGCAGATGTCTGCGTATCGTAGCAGTAGAGTTCTAATGCTTCTTAAAACGCGATATCGCATCTCATTTCTATGTTTCATGGTAAGGTATAATATGATTTGGGAAGTGTTATGTATTCCTCGTCTACACTTCAAATGAATGTAAATGCGACACTTTCTTGCAAGGAAATAGCGTTTGCAGATGTCTACGTGTCGTAGCAATGGATTTCTTATGATTCTTAAAACGCGATATCGGATCTCATTTCTATGTTTCATGGTAAGATATAATATGATTTGCGAAGTGTTATGTATTCCCCGTCTACACTTCGAATGAATGTAAATGCGACACTTCTTTGCAAGGAAATAGCGTTTGCAGATGTCTACGTATCGTTGCAATGGATTTCTGATGCTTCTTAAAACGAGATATTGCATCTCATATCTATGTTTCATGACAAGATATAATATTCATTGCGAAGTGTTATGCATTCCTCGTCTACGATTCAGATGAATGTAAATGCGACACTTCCTTGCAAGGAAATAGCGTTTGCAGATGTCTACGTGTCGTAGCAGTTGAGTTCTAATGCTTCTTAAAACGCGATATCGCACCTCATTCCTATGTTTCATGGTAAGATATAATACGATTTGCGAAGTGTTATGTATTCCTCGTCTACATTTCAAATGAATGTGAATGCGACACTTCCTCGCTAGGAAATAGCGTTTGCAGATGTCTGCGTATCGTAGCAGTAGAGTTCAAATGCTTCTTAAAACGCGATATCGCATCTCATTTCTATGTTTCATGGTAAGATATAATACGATTTGCGAAGTGTTATGTATTCCTCGGCTACACTTCAAATGAATGTAAATGCGACCCTTCTTTGCAAGGAAATAGCGATTGCAGATGTCTACGTATCGTAGCAGTAGAGTTCTTATGATTCTTAAAACGCGATATCGCATCACATTTCTATGTTTCATGATAAGATATAATATGATTTGCGGAGTGTTATGTATTCCTCGTCTACACTTCAAATGAATGTAAATGCGACACTTCCTTGCAAGGAAATAGCGTTTGCAGATGTCCACGTATCGAAGCAATAGAGTTCAAATGCTTCTTAAAACGAGATATTGCATCTCATATCTATGTTTCATGATAAGATATAATATTCATTGCGAAGTGTTATGCATTCCTCGTCTACGATTCAAATGAATGTAAATGCGACACTTCCTTGCAAGGAAATAGCGTTTGCAGATGTCTACGGATCGTAGCAATAGAGTTCTAATGCTTCTTAAAACGCGATATCGCATCTCATTTCTACGTTTCATGGTAAGATATAATACGATTTGCGAAGTGTTATGTATTCCTCGGCAACACTTCAAATGAATGTAAATGCGACTCTTCTTTGCAAGGAAATAGCGATTGCAGATGTCTACGTATCGTAGCAGTAGAGTTCTTATGATTCTTAAAACGCGATATCGCATCTCATTTCTATGTTTCATGGTAAGGTATAATATGATTTGCGAAGTGTTATGTATCCGTCGTCTACACTTCAAATGAATGTAAATGCGACACTTTCTTGCAAGGAAATAGCGTTTGCAGATGTCTACGTATCGTAGCAATGGATTTCTGAAGCTTCTTAAAACGAGATATTGCATCTCATATCTATGTTTCATGACAAGATATAATATTCATTGCGAAGTGTTATGCATTCCTCGTCTACGATTCAGATGAATGTAAATGCGACACTTCCTTGCAAGGAAATAGCGTTTGCGGATGTCTACGTATCGTAGCAATAGAGTTCTTATGATTCTTAAAACGCGATATCGCATCTCATTTCTATGTGTCATGGTAAGATACAATATGATTTGCGAAGTGTTATGCATTCCTCGTTTACACTTCAAATGAATGTGAATGCGACACTTCCTCGCTAGGAAATAGTGTTTGCAGATGTCTACGTATCGAAGCAATAGAGTTCAAATGCTTCTTAAAACGAGAAATTGCATCTCATTTCTATGTTTCATGGTAAGATATTATATGATTTGCGAACTGTTGTGTATTCCTCGTCTACGATTCAAATGAATGAAAATGCGACACTTCCTTGCAAGGAAATAGCGTTTGCAGATGTCTACGAATCGAAGCAATAGAGTTCAAATGCTTCTTAAAACGCGATATCGCATCTCATTTCTGTGTTTCATGGTAAGATATATTATGATTTGCGAAGTGTTATGTATTCCTCGTCTACACTTCAAATGAATGTGAATGCGACACTTCCTTGCAAGGAAATAACGTTTGCAGATGTCTACGTATCGTTGCTATAGAGTTCCTATGATTCTTAAAACGCGATGTCGCATCTCATTTCTATGTTTCATGGTAAGGTATAATATGATTTGCGAAGTGTTATGTATCCGTCGTCTACACTTCAAATGAATGTAAATGCGACACTTTCTTGCAAGGAAATAGCGTTTGCAGATGTCTACGTATCGTAGCAATGGATTTCTGATGCTTCTTAAAACGAGATATTGCATCTCATATTTATGTTTCATGATAAGATATAATATTCATTGCGAAGTGTTATGCATTCCTCGTCTACGATTCAAATGAATGTAAATGCGACACTTCCTTGCAAGGAAATAGCGTTTGCAGATGTCTACGGATCGTAGCAATAGAGTTCTAATGCTTCTTAAAACGCGATATCGCATCTCATTTCTATGTTTCATGGTAAGATATAATACGATTTGCGAAGTGTTATGTATTCCTCGGCTACACTTCAAATGAATGTAAATGCGACTCTTCTTTGCAAGGAAATAGCGATTGCAGATGTCTACGTATCGTAGCAGTAGAGTTCTTATGATTCTTAAAACGCGATATCGCATCTCATTTCTATGTTTCATGGTAAGATATAATATGATTTGCGGGGTGTCATGTATTCCTCGTCTACAATTCAAATGAATGCAAATGCGACACATCCTCGCTAGGAAATAGCGTTTGCAGATGTCTACGTATCGTAGCAAGTTGAGTTCTAATGCTTCTTAAAACGCGATATCGCATCTCATTTCTATGTTTCATGGTAAGATATAATATGATTTGCGAAGTGTTATGTATTCCTCGTCTACACATCAAATGAATGTAAATGCGACACTTCCTTGCAAGGAAATAGCGTTTGCAGATGTCTACGTATCGTTGCAATAGAGTTCCTATGATTCTTAAAACGCGATATCGCATCTCATTTCTATGTTTCATGGTAAGGTATAATATGATTTGCGAAGTGTTATGTATCCGTCGTCTACACTTCAAATGAATGTAAATGCGACACTTTCTTGCAAGGAAATAGCGTTTGCAGATGTCTACGTATCGTAGCAATGGATTTCTGATGCTTCTTAAAACGAGATATTGCATCTCATATCTATGTTTCATGACAAGATATAATATTCATTGCGAAGTGTTATGCATTCCTCGTCTACGATTCAGATGAATGTAAATGCGACACTTCCTTGCAAGGAAATAGCGTTTGCGGATGTCTACGTATCGTAGCAATAGAGTTCTTATGATTCTTAAAACGCGATATCGCATCTCATTTCTATGTGTCATGGTAAGATACAATATGATTTGCGAAGTGTTATGTATTCCTCGTTTACACTTCAAATGAATGTGAATGCGACACTTCCTCGCTAGGAAATAGTGTTTGCAGATGTCTACGTATCGAAGCAATAGAGTTCAAATGCTTCTTAAAACGAGAAATTGCATCTCATTTCTATGTTTCATGGTAAGATATTATATAATTTGCGAACTGTTGTGTATTCCTCGTCTACGATTCAAATGAATGAAAATGCGACACTTCCTTGCAAGGAAATAGCGTTTGCAGATGTCTACGTATCGAAGCAATAGAGTTCAAATGCTTCTTAAAACGCGATATCGCATCTCATTTCTGTGTTTCATGGTAAGATATATTATGATTTGCGAAGTGTTATGTATTCCTCGTCTACACTTCAAATGAATGTGAATGCGACACTTCCTTGCAAGGAAATAGCGTTTGCAGATGTCTACGTATCGTTGCAATAGAGTTCTTATGATTCTTAAAACGCGATATCGCATCTCATTTCTATGTTTCATGGTAAGATATAATATGATTTGCGGAGTGTTATGTATTCCTCGTCTACAATTCAAATGAATGCAAATGCGACACATCCTCGCTAGGAAATAGCGTTTGCAGATGTCTACGTATCCTAGCAAGTTGAGTTCTAATGCTTCTTAAAACGCGATATCGCATCTCATTTCTATGTTTCATGGTAAGATATAATATGATTTGCGAAGTGTTATGTATTCCTCGTCTACACATCAAATGAATGTAAATGCGACACTTCCTTGCAAGGAAATAGCGTTTGCAGATGTCTACGTATCGTTGCTATAGAGTTCCTATGATTCTTAAAACGCGATGTCGCATCTCATTTCTATGTTTCATGGTAAGGTATAATATGATTTGCGAAGTGTTATGTATCCGTCGTCTACACTTCAAATGAATGTAAATGCGACACTTTCTTGCAAGGAAATAGCGTTTGCAGATGTCTACGTATCGTAGCAATGGATTTCTGATGCTTCTTAAAACGAGATATTGCATCTCATATCTATGTTTCATGACAAGATATAATATTCATTGCGAAGTGTTATGCATTCCTCGTCTACGATTCAGATGAATGTAAATGCGACACTTCCTTGCAAGGAAATAGCGTTTGCGGATATCTACGTATCGTAGCAATAGGGTTCTTATGATTCTTAAAACGCGATATCGCATCTCATTTCTATGTGTCATGGTAAGATACAATATGATTTGCGAAGTGTTATGTATTCCTCGTTTACACTTCAAATGAATGTGAATGCGACACTTCCTCGCTAGGAAATAGTGTTTGCAGATGTCTACGTATCGAAGCAATAGAGTTCAAATGCTTCTTAAAACGAGAAATTGCGTCTCATATATATGTTTCATGGTAAGATACAATATGATTTGCGAAGTGTTATGTATTCCTCGTCTACACATCAAATGAATGTAAATGCGACACTTCCTTGCAAGGAAATAGCGTTTGCAGATGTCTACGTATCGTTGCAATAGAGTTCCTATGATTCTTAAAACGCGATGTCGCATCTCATTTCTATGTTTCATGGTAAGGTATAATATGATTTGCGAAGTGTTATGTATCCGTCGTCTACACTTCAAATGAATGTAAATGCGACACTTTCTTGCAAGGAAATAGCGTTTGCAGATGTCTACGCATCGTAGCAATGGATTTCTGATGCTTCTTAAAACGAGATATTGCATCTCATATCTATGTTTCATGACAAGATATAATATTCATTGCGAAGTGTTATGCATTCCTCGTCTACGATTCAGATGAATGTAAATGCGACACTTCCTTGCAAGGAAATAGCGCTTGCAGATGTCTACGTATCGTAGCAATAGAGTTCTTATGATTCTTAAAACGCGATATCGCATCTCATTTCTATGTGTCATGGTAAGATACAATATGATTTGCGAAGTGTTATGTATTCCTCGTCTACACTTCAAATGAATGTGAATGCGACACTTCCTCGCTAGGAAATAGTGTTTGCAGATGTCTACGTATCGAAGCAATAGAGTTCAAATGCTTCTTAAAACGAGAAATTGCATCTCATATATATGTTTCTTGATAAGATATAATATGATTTGCGAAGTGTTATGTATTCCTCGTCTACACTTCAGATGAATGTGAATGTGACACTTCCTCGCTAGGAAATAGCGTTTGCAGATGTCTGCGTATCGTAGCAGTAGAGTTCTAATGCTTCTTAAAACGCGATATCGCATCTCATTTCTATGTTTCATGGTAAGGTATAATATGATTTGGGAAGTGTTATGTATTCCTCGTCTACACTTCAAATGAATGTAAATGCGACACTTTCTTGCAAGGAAATAGCGTTTGCAGATGTCTACGTGTCGTAGCAATGGATTTCTTATGATTCTTAAAACGCGATATCGGATCTCATTTCTATGTTTCATGGTAAGATATAATATGATTTGCGAAGTGTTATGTATTCCCCGTCTACACTTCAAATGAATGTAAATGCGACACTTCTTTGCAAGGAAATAGCGTTTGCAGATGTCTACGTATCGTTGCAATGGATTTCTGATGCTTCTTAAAACGAGATATTGCATCTCATATCTATGTTTCATGACAAGATATAATATTCATTGCGAAGTGTTATGCATTCCTCGTCTACGATTCAGATGAATGTAAATGCGACACTTCCTTGCAAGGAAATAGCGTTTGCAGATGTCTACGTGTCGTAGCAGTTGAGTTCTAATGCTTCTTAAAACGCGATATCGCATCTCATTTCTATGTTTCATGGTAAGATATAATACGATTTGCGAAGTGTTATGTATTCCTCGGCTACACTTCAAATGAATGTAAATGCGACTCTTCTTTGCAAGGAAATAGCGATTGCAGATGTCTACGTATCGTAGCAGTAGAGTTCTTATGATTCTTAAAACGCGATATCGCATCTCATTTCTATGTTTCATGGTAAGGTATAATATGATTTGCGAAGTGTTATGTATCCGTCGTCTACACTTCAAATGAATGTAAATGCGACACTTTCTTGCAAGGAAATAGCGTTTGCAGATGTCTACGTATCGTAGCAATGGATTTCTGAAGCTTCTTAAAACGAGATATTGCATCTCATATCTATGTTTCATGACAAGATATAATATTCATTGCGAAGTGTTATGCATTCCTCGTCTACGATTCAGATGAATGTAAATGCGACACTTCCTTGCAAGGAAATAGCGTTTGCGGATGTCTACGTATCGTAGCAATAGAGTTCTTATGATTCTTAAAACGCGATATCGCATCACATTTCTATGTGTCATGGTAAGATACAATATGATTTGCGAAGTGTTATGCATTCCTCGTTTACACTTCAAATGAATGTGAATGCGACACTTCCTCGCTAGGAAATAGTGTTTGCAGATGTCTACGTATCGAAGCAATAGAGTTCAAATGCTTCTTAAAACGAGAAATTGCATCTCATTTCTATGTTTCATGGTAAGATATTATATGATTTGCGAACTGTTGTGTATTCGTATCGTTGCAATAGAGTTCCATTCAGATGAATGTAAATGCGACACTTCCTTGCAAGGAAATAGCGTTTGCGGATGTCTACGTATCGTAGCAATAGAGTTCTTATGATTCTTAAAACGCGATATCGCATCACATTTCTATGTGTCATGGTAAGATACAATATGATTTGCGAAGTGTTATGCATTCCTCGTTTACACTTCAAATGAATGTGAATGCGACACTTCCTCGCTAGGAAATAGTGTTTGCAGATGTCTACGTATCGAAGCAATAGAGTTCAAATGCTTCTTAAAACGAGAAATTGCATCTCATTTCTATGTTTCATGGTAAGATATTATATGATTTGCGAACTGTTGTGTATACGTATCGTTGCAATAGAGTTCCTATGATTCTTAAAACGCGATATCGCATCTCATTTCTATGTTTCATGGTAAGGTATAATATGATTTGCGAAGTGTTATGTATCCGTCGTCTACACTTCAAATGAATGTAAATGCGACACTTTCTTGCAAGGAAATAGCGTTTGCAGATGTCTACGTATCGTAGCAATGGATTTCTGATGCTTCTTAAAACGAGATATTGCATCTCATATCTATGTTTCATGACAAGATATAATATTCATTGCGAAGTGTTATGCATTCCTCGTCTACGATTCAGATGAATGTAAATGCGACACTTCCTTGCAAGGAAATAGCGTTTGCGGATGTCTACGTATCGTAGCAATAGAGTTCTTATGATTCTTAAAACGCGATATCGCATCTCATTTCTATGTGTCATGGTAAGATACAATATGATTTGCGAAGTGTTATGTATTCCTCGTTTACACTTCAAATGAATGTGAATGCGACACTTCCTCGCTAGGAAATAGTGTTTGCAGATGTCTACGTATCGAAGCAATAGAGTTCAAATGCTTCTTAAAACGAGAAATTGCATCTCATTTCTATGTTTCATGGTAAGATATTATATGATTTGCGAACTGTTGTGTATTCCTCGTCTACGATTCAAATGAATGAAAATGCGACACTTCCTTGCAAGGAAATAGCGTTTGCAGATGTCTACGTATCGAAGCAATAGAGTTCAAATGCTTCTTAAAACGCGATATCGCATCTCATTTCTGTGTTTCATGGTAAGATATATTATGATTTGCGAAGTGTTATGTATTCCTCGTCTACACTTCAAATGAATGTGAATGCGACACTTCCTTGCAAGGAAATAGCGTTTGCAGATGTCTACGTATCGTTGCAATAGAGTTCTTATGATTCTTAAAACGCGATATCGCATCTCATTTCTATGTTTCATGGTAAGATATAATATGATTTGCGGAGTGTTATGTATTCCTCGTCTACAATTCAAATGAATGCAAATGCGACACATCCTCGCTAGGAAATAGCGTTTGCAGATGTCTACGTATCCTAGCAAGTTGAGTTCTAATGCTTCTTAAAACGCGATATCGCATCTCATTTCTATGTTTCATGGTAAGATATAATATGATTTGCGAAGTGTTATGTATTCCTCGTCTACACATCAAATGAATGTAAATGCGACACTTCCTTGCAAGGAAATAGCGTTTGCAGATGTCTACGTATCGTTGCTATAGAGTTCCTATGATTCCTAAAACGCGATGTCGCATCTCATTTCTATGTTTCATGGTAAGGTATAATATGATTTGCGAAGTGTTATGTATCCGTCGTCTACACTTCAAATGAATGTAAATGCGACACTTTCTTGCAAGGAAATAGCGTTTGCAGATGTCTACGTATCGTAGCAATGGATTTCTGATGCTTCTTAAAACGAGATATTGCATCTCATATCTATGCTTTATGACAAGATATAATATTCATTGCGAAGTGTTATGCATTCCTCGTCTACGATTCAGATGAATGTAAATGCGACACTTCCTTGCAAGGAAATAGCGTTTGCGGATGTCTACGTATCGTAGCAATAGAGTTCTTATAATTCTTAAAACGCGATATCGCATCTCATTTCTATGTGTCATGGTAAGATACAATATGATTTGCGAAGTGTTATGTATTCCTCGTTTACACTTCAAATGAATGTGAATGCGACACTTCCTCGCTAGGAAATAGTGTTTGCAGATGTCTACGTATCGAAGCAATAGAGTTCAAATGCTTCTTAAAACGAGAAATTGCGTCTCATATATATGTTTCATGGTAAGATACAATATGATTTGCGAAGTGTTATGTATTCCTCGTCTACACTTCAAATGAATGTGAATGTGACACTTCCTCGCTAGGAAATAGCGTTTGCAGATGTCTGCGTATCGTAGCAGTAGAGTTCTAATGCTTCTTAAAACGCGATATCGCATCTCATTTCTATGTTTCATGGTAAGGTATAATATGATTTGGGAAGTGTTATGTATTCCTCGTCTACACTTCAAATGAATGTAAATGCGACACTTTCTTGCAAGGAAATAGCGTTTGCAGATGTCTACGTGTCGTAGCAATGGATTTCTTATGATTCTTAAAACGCGATATCGGATCTCATTTCTATGTTTCATGGTAAGATATAATATGATTTGCGAAGTGTTATGTATTCCCCGTCTACACTTCAAATGAATGTAAATGCGACACTTCTTTGCAAGGAAATAGCGTTTGCAGATGTCTACGTATCGTTGCAATGGATTTCTGATGCTTCTTAAAACGAGATATTGCATCTCATATCTATGTTTCATGACAAGATATAATATTCATTGCGAAGTGTTATGCATTCCTCGTCTACGATTCAGATGAATGTAAATGCGACACTTCCTTGCAAGGAAATAGCGTTTGCAGATGTCTACGTGTCGTAGCAGTTGAGTTCTAATGCTTCTTAAAACGCGATATCGCACCTCATTCCTATGTTTCATGGTAAGATATAATACGATTTGCGAAGTGTTATGTATTCCTCGTCTACATTTCAAATGAATGTGAATGCGACACTTCCTCGCTAGGAAATAGCGTTTGCAGATGTCTGCGTATCGTAGCAGTAGAGTTCAAATGCTTCTTAAAACGCGATATCGCATCTCATTTCTATGTTTCATGGTAAGATATAATACGATTTGCGAAGTGTTATGTATTCCTCGGCTACACTTCAAATGAATGTAAATGCGACACTTCTTTGCAAGGAAATAGCGATTGCAGATGTCTACGTATCGTAGCAGTAGAGTTCTTATGATTCTTAAAACGCGATATCGCATCTCATTTCTATGTTTCATGGTAAGATATAATATGATTTGCGGAGTGTTATGTATTCCTCGTCTACAATTCAAATGAATGCAAATGCGACAGATCCTCGCTGGGAAATAGCGTTTGCAGATGTCTACGTATCGTAGCAAGTTGAGTTCTAATGCTTCTTAAAACGCGATATCGCATCTCATTTCTATGTTTCATGGTAAGATATAATATGATTTGCGAAGTGTTATGTATTCCTCGTCTACACATCAAATGAATGTAAATGCGACACTTCCTTGCAAGGAAATAGCGTTTGCAGATGTCTACGTATCGTTGCAATAGATTTCCTATGATTCTTAAAACGCGATGTCGCATCTCATTTCTATGTTTCATGGTAAGGTATAATATGATTTGCGAAGTGTTATGTATCCGTCGTCTACACTTCAAATGAATGTAAATGCGACACTTTCTTGCAAGGGAATAGCGTTTGCAGATGTCTACGTATCGTAGCAATGGATTTCTGATGCTTCTTAAAACGAGATATTGTATCTCATATCTATGTTTCATGACAAGATATAATATTCATTGCGAAGTGTTATGCATTCCTCGTCTACGATTCAGATGAATGTAAATGCGACACTTCCTTGCAAGGAAATAGCGTTTGCAGATGTCTACGTATCGTAGCAATAGAGTTCTAATGCTTCTCAAAACGCGATATCGCAACTCATTTCTATGTTTCATGGTAAGATATAATATGATTTGCGAAGTGTTATGTATTCCTCGTCTACACTTCAAATAAATGTAAATGCGACACTTATTTGCAAGGAAATATCGTTTGCAGATGTCTGCGTATCGTAGCAGTAGAGTTCTAATGCTTCTTAAAACGCGATATCGCATCTCATTTCTATGTTTCATGGTAAGATATAATACGATTTGCGAAGTGTTATGTATTCCTCGTCTACACTTCAAATGAATGTAAATGCGACACTTCTTTGCTAGGAAATAGCGTTTGCAAATGTCTACCTATCGTAGCAGTAGTGTTCTAATGCTTCTTAAAACGCGATATCGCATCTCATTTCTATGATTCATGGTAAGATATAATATGATTTGCGAAGTATCATGTATTCCTCGTCTACACTTCAAATGAATGTAAATGCGACACTTCCTTGCTAGGAAATAGCGATTGCAGATGTCTACGTATAGTAGCAATAGAGTTCATATGATTCTTAAAACGCGATATCGCATCTCATTTCTATGTTTCATGGTAAGATATGACATGATTTGCGAAGTGTTATGTATTCCTCGTCTACACTTCAAATGAATGTGAATGCGATACTTCCTCGCTAGGAAATAGCGTTTGCAGATGTCTACGTATCGTAGCAATAGCTTTCTAATGCTTCTTAGAGCGCGATATCGCATCTCATTTCTATGTTTCATGATAAGATATAATATGATTTGCGAAGTGTCATGTATTCCTCGTCTACACATCAAATGAATGTAAATGCGACACTTCCTTGCATGGAAATAGCGTTAGCAGATGTCTACGTATCGAAGCAATAGAGTTCAAATGCTTCTTAAAACGAGATATTGCATCTCATATCTATGTTTCCTGATAAGATATAATATTCATTGCGAAGTGTCATGTATTCCTCGTCTACGATTCAAATGAAAGTAAATGCGACACTTCCTTGCAAGGTAGTAGCGATTGCACATGTCTACGTATCGTAGCAATAGAGTTCATATCATTCTTAAAAAGCGATATCGCATCTCATTTCTATGTTTCATGGTAAGATAAAACATGATTTGCGAAGTGTTATGTATTCCTCGTCTACACTTCAAATGAATGTGAATGTGACTTCCTCGCTAGGAAATAGCGTTTGCAGATGTCTGCGTATCGTAGCAGTAGAGTTCTAATGCTTCTTAAAACGCGATATCGCATCTCATTTCTATGTTTCATGGTAAGATACAATATGATCTGCGAAGTGTTATGTATTCCTCGTCTACACTTCAAATGAATGTGAAGGCGACACTTCCTCGCTTGGAAATAGCGTTTGCAGATGTCTACGTATCGAAGCAATAGAGTTCAAATGCTTCTTAAAACGCGATATCGCATCTCATTTCTATGTTTCATGGTAAGATATAATACGATTTGCGAAGTGTTATGTATTCCTCGGCTACACTGCAAATGAATGTAAATGCGACACTTCTTTGCAAGAAAATAGCGATTGCAGATGTCTACGTATCGTAGCAGTAGAGTTCTTATGATACTTAAAACGCGATATCGCATCTCATTTCTATGTTTCATGGTAAGATATAATATGATATGCGGAGTGTTATGTATTCCTCGTCTACACTTCAAATGAATGCAAATGCGACACTTCCTCGCTAGGAAATAGCGTTTGCAGATGTCTACGTATCGTAGCAGTTGAGTTCTAATGCTTCTTAAAACGCGATATCGCATCTCATTTCTATGTTTCATGGTAAGATATAATATGATTTGCGAAGTGTTATGTATTCCTCGTCTACACATCAAATGAATGTAAATGCGACACTTGCTTGCAAGGAAATAGCGTTTGCAGATGTCTACGTATCGTTGCAATAGAGTTCTTATGATTCTTAAAACGCGATATCGCATCTCATTTCTATGTTTCATGGTAAGGTATAATATGATTTGCGAAGTGTTACGTATCCGTCGTCTACACTTCAAATGAATGTAAATGCGACACTTTCTTGCAAGGAAATAGCGTTTGCAGATGTCTACGTATCGTAGTAATGGATTTCTGATGCTTCTTAAAACGCGATATCGCATGTCATTTCTATGTTTCATGGTAAGATATAATATGATTTGCGAAGTGTTATGTATTCCTCGTCTACACTTCAAATGAATGTAAATGCGACACTTCTTTGCAAGGAAATAGCGTTTGCAGATGTCTACGTATCGTTGCAATAGAGTTCTTATGATTCTTAAAACGCGATATCGCATCTCATTTCAATGTTTCATGGTAAGATATAATATGATTTGCGGAGTGTTATGTATTCCTCGTCTACACTTCAAATGAATGTAAATGCGACACTTCCTTGCAAGGAAATAGCGTTTGCAGATGTCTACGTATCGTAGCAGTAGAGTTCTAATGCTCCTTAAAACGCGATATCGCATCTCATTTCTATGTTTCATGGTAAGGTATAATATGATTTGGGAAGTGTTATGTATTCCTCGTCTACACTTCAAATGAATGTAAATGCGACACTTTCTTGCAAGGAAATAGCGTTTGCAGATGTCTACGTATCGTAGCAATAGTGTTCTAATGCTTCTTAAAACGCGATATCGCATCTCATTTCTATGATTCATGGTAAGTTATAATATGATTTGCGAAGTATCATGTATTCCTCGTCTACACTTCAAATGAATGTGAATGTGACTCCCTCACTAGGAAATAGCGTTTGCAGATGTCTGCGTATCGTAGCAGTAGAGTTCTAATGCTTCTTAAAACGCGATATCGCATCTCATTTCTATGTTTCATGGTAAGATATAATATGATTTGCGAAGTGTTATGTATTCCTCGTCTACACTTCAAATGAATGTGAAGGCGACACTTCCTCGCTTGGAAATAGCGTTTGCAGATGTCTACGTATCGAAGCAATAGAGTTCAAATGCTTCTTAAAACGCGATATCGCATCTCATTTCTATGTTTCATGGTAAGATATAATATGATTTGCGAAGTGTTATGTATTCCTCGTCTACACTTCAAATGAATGCGAATGCGACACTTCCTCGCTAGGAAATAGCGTTTTTCAGATGTCTACGTATCGAAGCAATAGAGTTCAAATGCTTCTTAAAACGCGATATCGCATCACATTTCTATGTTTCATGGTAAGATATAATACGATTTGCGAAGTGTTATGTATTCCTCGGCTACACTTCAAATGAATGTAAATGCGACACTTCTTTGCAAGGAAATAGTGATTGCAGATGTCCACGTATCGAAGCAATAGAGTTCAAATGCTTCTTAAAACGAGATATTGCATCTCATATCTATGTTTCATGATAAGATATAATATTCGTTGCGAAGTGTTATGCATTCCTCGTCTACGATTCAAATGAATGTAAATGCGACACTTCCTTGCAAGGAAATAGCGTTTGCAGATGTCTACGGATCGTAGCAATAGAGTTCTAATGCTTCTTATAACGCGATATCGCATCTCATTTCTATGTTTCATGGTAAGATATAATACGATTTGCGAAGTGTTATGTATTCCTCGGCTACACTTCAAATGAATGTAAATGCGACACTTCTTTGCAAGGAAATAGCGATTGCAGATGTCTACGTATCGTAGCAGTAGAGTTCTTATGATTCTTAAAACGCGATATCGCATCTCATTTCTATGTTTCATGGTAAGATATAATATGATTTGCGGAGTGTTATGTATTCCTCGTCTACAATTCAAATGAATGCAAATGCGACACATCCTCGCTAGGAAATAGCGTTTGCAGATGTCCACGTATCGTAGCAAGTTGAGTTCTAATGCTTCTTAAAACGCGATATCGCATCTCATTTCTATGTTTCATGGTAAGATATAATATGATTTGCGAAGTGTTATGTATTCCTCGTCTACGCATCAAATGAATGTAAATGCGACACTTCCTTGCAAGGAAATAGCGTTTGCAGATGTCTACGTATCGTTGCAATTGAGTTCTTATGATTCTTAAAACGCGATATCGCATCTCATTTCTATGTTTCATGGTAAGGTATAATATGATTTGCGAAGTGTTATGTATCCGTCGTCTACACTTCAAATGAATGTAAATGCGACACTTTCTTGCAAGGAAATAGCGTTTGCAGATGTCTACGTATCGTAGCAATGGATTTCTGATGCTTCTTAAAACGAGATATTGCATCTCATATCTATGTTTCATGACAAGATATAATATTCATTGCGAAGTGTTATGCATTCCTCGTCTACGATTCAGATGAATGTAAATGCGACACTTCCTTGCAAGGAAATAGCGTTTGCAGATGTCTACGTATCGTAGCAATAGAGTTCTTATGATTCTTAAAACGCGATATCGCATCTCATTTCTATGTGTCATGGTAAGATACAATATGATTTGCGAAGTGTTATGTATTCCTCGTCTACACTTCAAATGAATGTGAATGCGACACTTCCTCGCTAGGAAATAGTGTTTGCAGATGTCTACGTATCGAAGCAATAGAGTTCAAATGCTTCTTAAAACGAGATATTGCATCTCATATATATGTTTCATGATAAGATATAATATTCATTGCGAAGTGTTATGCATTCCTCGTCTACGATTCAAATGAATGTAAATGCGACACTTCCTTGCAAGGAAATAGCATTTGCAGATGTCTACGTATCGTAGCAATAGAGTTCTAATGCTTCTTAAAACGCGATATCGCATATCATTTCTATGTTTCATGGTAAGATATAATATGATTTGCGAAGTGTTATGTATTCCTCGTCTACACTTCAAATGAATGTGAATGTGACATTTCCTCGCTAGGAAATAGCGTTTGCAGATGTCTGCGTATCGTAGCAGTAGAGTTCTAATGCTTCTTAAAACGCGATATCGCATCTCATTTCTATGTTTCATGGTAAGATACAATATGATTTGCGAAGTGTTATGTATTCCTCGTCTACACTTCAAAAGAATGCGAATGCGACACTTCCTCGCTAGGAAATAGCGTTTGCAGATGTCTACGTATCGAAGCAATAGAGTTCAAATGCTTCTTAAAACGCGATATCGCATCTCATTTCTATGTGTCATGGTAAGATACAATATGATTTGCGAAGTGTTATGTATTCCTCGTCTACACTTCAAATGAATGTGAATGCGACACTTCCTCGCTAGGAAATAGTGTTTGCAGATGTCTACGTATCGAAGCAATAGAGTTCAAATGCTTCTTAAAACGAGAAATTGCATCTCATATATATGTTTCATGATAAGATATAATATTCATTGCGAAGTGTTATGCATTCCTCGTCTACGATTCAAATGAAAGCAAATGCGACACTTCCTTGCAAGGAAATAGCGTTTGCAAATGTCTACCTATAGCAGCAGTATTGTTCTAAAGCTTCTTAGAACGCGATATCGCATCTCATTTCTATGTTTCATGGTAAGATATAATATGATTTGCGAAGTGTTATGTATTCCTCGTCTACACTTCAAATGAATGTAAATGCGACACTTCCTTGCAAGGAAATAGCGTTTGCAGATGTCTACGTATCGAAGCAATAGAGTTCAAATGCTTCTTAAAACGAGATATTGCATCTCATATCTATGTTTCATGATAAGATATAATATTCATTGCGAAGTGTTATGCATTCCTCGTCTACGATTCAGATGAATGTAAATGCGACACTTCCTTGCAAGGAAATAGCGTTTGCAGATGTCTACGTATCGTAGCAATAGAGTTCTTATGATTCTTAAAACGCGATATCGCATCTCATTTCTATGTTTCATGGTAAGATACAATATGATTTGCGAAGTGTTATGTATTCCTCGTCTACACTTCAAATGAATGTGAATGCGACACTTCCTCGCTAGGAAATAGTGTTTGCAGATGTCTACGTATCGAAGCAATGGAGTTCAAATGCTTCTTAAAACGAGATATTGCATCTCATTTCTATGTTTCATGGTAAGATATAATATGATTTGCGAAGTGTTATGTATTCCTCGTCTGCACTTCAAATGAATGTGAATGCGATACTTCCTCGCTAGGAAATAGCGTTTGCAGATGTCTACGTATCGTAGCAATAGCTTTCTAATACTTCTTAAAACGCGATATCGCATCTCTTTTCTATGTTTCATGGTAAGATATAATATGATTTGCGAAGTGTCATGTATTCCTCGTCTACACTTCAAATGAATGTAAATGTGACACTTCCTTCCAAGGAAATAGCGTTTGCAGATGTCTACGTATCGAAGCAATAGAGTTCAAATGCTTCTTAAAACGAGATATTGCATCTCATATCTATGTTTCATGATAAGATATAATATTCATTGCGAAGTGTTATGCATTCCTCGTCTACGATTCAAATGAATGTAAATGCGACACTTCCTTGCAAGGAAATAGCGCTTGCAGATTTCTACGTATCGTAGCAATAGAGTTCTAATGCTTCTTAAAACGCGATATCGCATCTCATTTCTATGTTTCATGGTAAGATATAATACGATTTGCGAAGTGTTATGTATTCCTCGGCTACACTTCAAATGAATGTAAATGCGACACTTCTTTGCAAGGAAATAGCGTTTGCAGATGTCTACGTATCGTTGCAATAGAGTTCTTATGATTCTTAAAACGCGATATCGCATCTCATTTCAATGTTTCACGGTAAGATATAATATGATTTGCGGAGTGTTATGTATTCCTCGTCTACACTTCAAATGAATGTAAATGCGACACTTCCTTGCAAGGAAATAGCGTTTGCAGATGTCTACGGATCGTAGCAATAGAGTTCTAATGCTTCTTAAAACGCGATATCGCATCTCATTTCTATGTTTCATGGTAAGATATAATACGATTTGCGAAGTGTTCTGTATTCCTCGGCTACACTTCAAATGAATGTAAATGCGACACTTTCTTGCTAGGAAATAGCGTTTGCAGATGTCTACGTATCGTAGCAATGGATTTCTAATGCTTCTTAAAAAGCGATATCGCATCTCATTTCTATGTTTCATGGTAAGATATAATATGATTTGCGAAGTGTTATGTATTCCTCGTCTACACTTCAAATGAATGTAAATGCGACACTTCTTTGCAAGGAAATAGCGCTTGCAGATTTCTACGTATCGTAGCAATAGAGTTCTAATGCTTCTTAAAACGCGATATCGCATCTCATTTCTATGTTTCATGGTAAGATATAATACGATTTGCGAAGTGTTATGTATTCCTCGGCTACACTTCAAATGAATGTAAATGCGACACTTCTTTGCAAGAAAATAGCGGTTGCAGATGTCTACGTATCGTAGCAGTAGAGATCTTATGATTCTTAAAACGCGATATCGCATCTCGTTTCTATGTTTCATGGTAGGATATAATATGATTTGCGGAGTGTTATGTATTCCTCGTCTACACTTCAAATGAAAGCAAATGCGACACTTCCTTGCAAGGAAATAGCGTTTGCAAATGTCTACCTATAGTAGCAGTATTGTTCTAATGCTTCTTAGAACGCGATATCGCATCCCATTTCTATGTTTCATGGTAAGATATAATATGATTTGCGAAGTGTTATGTATTCCTCGTCTACGATTCAGATGAATGTAAATGCGACACATCCTCGCTACTAAATAGCGTTTGCAGATGTCTACGTATCGTAGCAAGTTGAGTTCTAATGCTTCTTAAAACGCGATATCGCATCTCATTTCTATGTTTCATGGTAAGATATAATATGATTTGCGAAGTGTTATGTATTCCTCGTCTACACATCAAATGAATGTAAATGCGACACTTCCTTGCAAGGAAATAGCGTTTGCAGATGTCTACGTATCGTTGCAATAGAGTTCTTATGATTCTTAAAACGCGATATCGCATCTCATTTCTATGTTTCATGGTAAGGTATAATATGATTTGCGAAGTGTTATGTATTCCTCGTCTACACTTCAAATGAATGTGAATGCGACACTTCCTCGCTAGGAAATAGTGTTTGCAGATGTCTACGTATCGAAGCAATAGTGTTCAAATGCTTCTTAAAACGAGAAATTGCATCTCATATATATGTTTCATGATAAGATATAATATTCATTGCGAAGTGTTATGCATTCCTCGTCTACGATTCAAATGAAAGCAAATGCGACACTTCCTTGCAAGGAAATAGCGTTTGCAAATGTCTACGTATCGTAGCAATAGAGTTCTAATGCTTCTTAAAACGCGATATCGCATCTCATTTCTATGTTTCATGGTAAGATATTATATTGACTTGCGAACTGTTGTGTATTCCTCGTCTACGATTCAAATGAATGAAAATGCGACACTTCCTTGCAAGGAACTAGCGTTTGCAGATGTCTACGAATCGAAGCAATAGAGTTCAAATGCTTCTTAAAACGCGATATCGCATCTCATTTCAGTGTTTCATGGTAAGATATATTATGATTTGCGAAGTGTTATGTATTCCTCGTCTACACTTCAAATGAATGTAAATGCGACACTTCCTTGCAAGGAAATAGCGTTTGCAGATGTCTACGTATCGAAGCAATAGAGTTCAAATGCTTCTTAAAACGAGATATTGCAACTCATATCTATGTTTCATGATAAGATATAATATTCATTGCGAAGTGTTATGCATTCCTCGTCTACGATTCAGATGAATGTAAATGCGACACTTCCTTGCAAGGAAATAGCGTTTGCAGATGTCTACGTATCGTAGCAAGTTGAGTTCTAATGCTTCTTAAAACGCGATATCGCATCTCATTTCTATGTTTCATGGTAAGATATAATATGATTTGCGAAGTGTTATGTATTCCTCGTCTACACTTCAAATGAATGTGAATGCGACACTTCCTCGCTAGGAAATAGTGTTTGCAGATGTCTACGTATCGAAGCAATAGAGTTCAAATGCTTCTTAAAACGAGATATTGCATCTCATATCTATGATTCATGATAAGATATAATATTCATTGCGAAGTGTTATGCATTCCTCGTCTACGATTCAGATGAATGTAAATGCGACACTTCCTTGCAAGGAAATAGCGTTTGCAGATGTCTACGTATCGTAGCAATAGAGTTCTTATGATTCTTAAAACGCGATATCGCATCTCATTTCTATGTTTCATGGTAAGATACAATATGATTTGCGAAGTGTTATGTATTCCTCGTCTACACTTCAAACGAATGTGAATGCGACACTTCCTCGCTAGGAAATAGTGTTTGCAGATGTCTACGTATCGAAGCAATGGAGTTCAAATGCTTCTTAAAACGAGATATTGCATCTCATATCTATGTTTCATGATGAGATATAATATTCATTGCGAAGTGTTATGCATTCCTCGTCTACGATTCAGATGAATGTAAATGCGACACTTCCTTGCAAGGAAATAGCGTTTGCAGATGTCTACGTATCGTAGCAATAGAGTTCATATGATACTTAAAACGCGATATCGCATCTCATTTCTATGTTTCATGGTAAGATATAACATGATTTGCGAAGTGTTATGTATTCCTCGTCTGCACTTCAAATGAATGTGAATGCGATACTTCCTCGCTAGGAAATAGCGTTTGCAGATGTCTACGTATCGTAGCAATAGCTTTCTAATACTTCTTAAAACGCGATATCGCATCTCTTTTCTATGTTTCATGGTAAGATATAATATGATTTGCGAAGTGTCATGTATTCCTCGTCTACACTTCAAATGAATGTAAATGTGACACTTCCTTGCAAGGAAATAGCGTTTGCAGATGTCTACGTATCGAAGCAATAGAGTTCAAATGCTTCTTAAAACGAGATATTGCATCTCATATCTATGTTTCATGATAAGATATAATATTCATTGCGAAGTGTTATGCATTCCTCGTCTACGATTCAAATGAATGTAAATGCGACACTTCCTTGCAAGGAAATAGCGCTTGCAGATTTCTACCTATCGTAGCAATAGAGTTCTAATGCTTCTTAAAACGCGATATCGCATCTCATTTCTATGTTTCATGGTAAGATATAATACGATTTGCGAAGTGTTATGTATTCCTCGGCTACACTTCAAATGAATGTAAATGCGACACTTCTTTGCAAGAAAATAGCGATTGCAGATGTCTACGTATCGTAGCAGTAGAGTTCTAATGATTCTTAAAACGCGATATCGCATCTCATTTCTATGTTTCATGGTAAGATATAATATGATTTGCGGAGTGTTATGTATTCCTCGTCTACACTTCAAATGAATGCAAATGCGACACTTCCTCGCTAGGAAATAGCGTTTGCAGATGTCTACGTATCGTAGCATTTGAGTTCTAATGCTTCTTAAAACGCGATATCGCATCTCATTTCTATGTTTCATGGTAAGATATAATATGATTTGCGAAGTGTTATGTATTCCTCGTCTACACTTCAAGTGAATGTGAAGGCGACACTTCCTCGCTTGGAAATAGCGTTTGCAGATGTCTACGTATCGAAGCAATAGAGTTCAAATGCTTCTTAAAACGCGATATCGCATCTCATTTCTATGTTTCATGGTAAGATATAATATGATTTGCGAAGTGTTATGTATTCCTCGTCTACACTTCAAATGAATGCGAATGCGACACTTCCTCGCTAGGAAATAGCGTTTGCAGATGTCTACGTATCGAAGCAATAGAGTTCAAATGCTTCTTAAAACGCGATATCGCATCTCATTTCTATGTTTCATGGTAAGATATAATACGATTTGCGAAGTGTTATGTATTCCTCGTCTACACTTCAAATGAATGTAAATGCGACACTTCTTTGCAAGGAAATAGCGTTTGCAGATGTCTACGTATCGTTGCAATAGAGTTCTTATGATTCTTAAAACGCGATATCGCATCTCATTTCAATGTTTCACGGTAAGATATAATATGATTTGCGGAGTGTTATGTATTCCTCGTCTACACTTCAAATGAATGTAAATGCGACACTTCCTTGCAAGGAAATAGCGTTTGCAGATGTCTACGGATCGTAGCAATAGAGTTCTAATGCTTCTTAAAACGCGATATCGCATCTCATTTCTATGTTTCATGGTAAGATATAATACGATTTGCGAAGTGTTCTGTATTCCTCGGCTACACTTCAAATGAATGTAAATGCGACACTTTCTTGCTAGGAAATAGCGTTTGCAGATGTCTACGTATCGTAGCAATGGATTTCTAATGCTTCTTAAAAAGCGATATCGCATCTCATTTCTATGTTTCATGGTAAGATATAATATGATTTGCGAAGTGTTATGTATTCCTCGTCTACACTTCAAATGAATGTAAATGCGACACTTCTTTGCAAGGAAATAGCGTCTGCAGATGTCTACGTATCGTAGCTATAGAGTTCTTATGATTCTAAAACGCGATATCGCATCTCATTTCTATGTTTCATGGTAAGATATAATACGATTTGCGAAGTGTTATGTATTCCTCGGCTACACTACAAATGAATGTAAATGCGACACTTCTTTGCAAGGAAATAGCGATTGAGAAGGTCTACGTATCGTAGCAGTAGAGATCTTATGATTCTTAAAACGCGATATCGCATCTCATTTCTATGTTTCATGGTAGGATATAATATGATTTGCGGAGTGTTATGTATTCCTCGTCTACACTTCAAATGAAAGCAAATGCGACACTTCCTTGCAAGGAAATAGCGTTTGCAAATGTCTACCTATAGTAGCAGTATTGTTCTAATGCTTCTTAGAACGCGATATCGCATCCCATTTCTATGTTTCATGGTAAGATATAATATGATTTGCGAAGTGTTATGTATTCCTCGTCTACGATTCAGATGAATGTAAATGCGACACATCCTCGCTAGGAAATAGCGTTTGCAGATGTCTACGTATCGTAGCAAGTTGAGTTCTAATGCTTCTTAAAACGCGATATCGCATCTCATTTCTATGTTTCATGGTAAGATATAATATGATTTGCGAAGTGTTATGTATTCCTCGTCTACACATCAAATGAATGTAAATGCGACACTTCCTTGCAAGGAAATAGCGTTTGCAGATGTCTACGTATCGTTGCAATAGAGTACTTATGATTCTTAAAACGCGATATCGCATCTCATTTCTATGTTTCATGGTAAGGTATAATATGATTTGCGAAGTGTTATGTATTCCTCGTCTACACTTCAAATGAATGTGAATGCGACACTTCCTCGCTAGGAAATAGTGTTTGCAGATGTCTACGTATCGAAGCAATAGAGTTCAAATGCTTCTTAAAACGAGATATTGCATCTCATATATATGTTTCATGATAAGATATAATATTCATTGCGAAGTGTTAGGCATTCCTCGTCTACGATTCAAATGAATGTAAATGCGACACTTCCTTGCAAGGAAATAGCATTTGCAGATGTCTACGTATCGTAGCAATAGAGTTCTAATGCTTCTTAAAACGCGATATCGCATCTCATTTCTATGTTTCATGGTAAGATATAATATGATTTGCGAAGTGTTATGTATTCCTCGTCTACACTTCAAATGAATGTGAATGTGACACTTCCTCGCTAGGAAATAGCGTTTGCAGATGTCTGCGTATCGCAGCAGTAGAGTTCTAATGCTTCTTAAAACGCGATATCGCATCTCATTTCTATGTTTCATGGTAAGATACAATATGATTTGCGAAGTGTTATGTATTCCTCGTCTACACTTCAAATGAATGCGAATGCGACACTTCCTCGCTAGGAAATAGCGTTTGCAGATGTCTACGTATCGAAGCAATAGAGTTCAAATGCTTCTTAAAACGCGATATCGCATCTCATTTCTATGTTTCATGGTAAGATATAATACGATTTGCGAAGTGTTATGTATTCCTCGGCTACACTTCAAATGAATGTAAATGCGACACTTCTTTGCAAGGAAATAGCGATTCCAGATGTCCACGTATCGAAGCAATAGAGTTCAAATGCTTCTTAAAACGAGATATTGCATCTCATATCTATGTTTCATGATAAGATATAATATTCATTGCGAATTGTTATGCATTCCTCGTCTACGATTCAAATGAATGTAAATGCGACACTTCCTTGCAAGGAAATAGCGTTTGCAGATGTCTACGGATCGTAGCAATAGAGTTCTAATGCTTCTTAAAACGCGATATCGCATCTCATTTCTATGTTTCATGGTAAGATATAATATGATTTGCGGAGTGTTATGTATTCCTCGTCTACACTTCAAATGAATGCAAATGCGACACTTCCTCGCTAGGAAATAGCGTTTGCAGATGTCTACGTATCGTCGCAGTTGAGTTCTAATGCTTCTTAAAACGCGATATCGCATCTCATTTCTATGTTTCATGGTAAGATATAATATGATTTGCGAAGTGTTATGTATTCTTCGGCTACACTTCAAATGAATGTAAATGCGACACTTTCTTGCTAGGAAATAGCGTTTGCAGATGTCTACGTATCGTAGCAATGGATTTCTAATGCTTCTTAAAAAGCGATATCGCATCACATTTCTATGTTTCATGGTAAGATATAATATGATTTGCGAAGTGTTACGTATTCCTCGTCTACACTTCAAATGAATGTAAATGCGACACTTCTTTGCAAGGAAATAGCGTTTGCAGATGTCTACGTATCGTAGCTATAGAGTTCTTATGATTCTAAAACGCGATATCGCATCTCATTTCTATGTTTCATGGTAAGATATAATACGATTTGCGAAGTGTTATGTATTCCTCGGCTACACTACAAATGAATGTAAATGCGACACTTCTTTGCAAGGAAATAGCGATTGAGAAGGTCTACGTATCGTAGCAGTAGAGATCTTATGATTCTTAAAACGCGATATCGCATCTCATTTCTATATTTCATGGTAGGATATAATATGATTTGCGGAGTGTTATGTATTCCTCGTCTACACTTCAAATGAAAGCAAATGCGACACTTCCTTGCAAGGAAATAGCGTTTGCAAATGTCTACCTATAGTAGCAGTATTGTTCTAATGCTTCTTAGAACGCGATATCGCATCCCATTTCTATGTTTCATGGTAAGATATAATATGATTTGCGAAGTGTTATGTATTCCTCGTCTACACTTCAAATGAATGTAAATGCGACACTTCCTTGCAAGGAAATAGCGTTTGCAGATGTCTACGTATCGAAGCAATAGAGTTCAAATGCTTCTTAAAACGAGATATTGCATCTCATATCTATGTTTCATGATAAGATATAATATTCATTGCGAAGTGTTATGCATTCCTCGTCTACGATTCAGATGAATGTAAATGCGACACTTCCTTGCAAGGAAATAGCGTTTGCAGATGTCTACGTATCGTAGCAATAGAGTTTTTATGATTCTCAAAACGCGATATCGCATCTCATTTCTATGTTTCATGGTAAGATACAATATGATTTGCGAAGTGTTATGTATTCCTCGTCTACACTTCAAATGAATGTGAATGCGACACTTCCTCGCTAGGAAATAGTGTTTGCAGATGTCTACGTATCGAAGCAATAGAGTTCAAATGCTTCTTAAAACGAGATATTGCATCTCATACCTATGTTTCATTATAAGATATAATATTCATTGCGAAGTGATATGCATTCCTCGTCTACGATTCAAATGAATGTAAATGCGACACTTCCTTGCAAGGAAATAGCGTTTGCAGATGTCTACGGATCGTAGCAATAGAGTTCTATTGCTTCTTAAAACGCGATATCGTATCTCATTTCTATGTTTCATGGTAAGATATAATACGATTTGCGAAGTGTTATGTATTCCTCGGCTACACTTCAAATGAATGTAAATGCGACACTTTTTTGCAAGAAAATAGCTATTGCAGATGTCTACGTATCGTAGCAGCAGAGTTCTTATGATTCTTAAAAAGCGATATCGCATCACATTTCTATGTTTCATGGTAAGATATAATATGATTTGCGGAGTGTTATGTATTCCTCGTCTACACTTCAAATGAATGCAAATGCGACACTTCCTTGCAACGAAATAGCGTTTGCAAATGTCTACCTATCGTAGCAGTAGTGTTCTAATGCTTCTTAGAACACGATATCGCATCTCATTTCTATGTTTCATGGTAAGATATAATATGATTTGCGAAGTGTTATGTATTCCTCGTCTACACATCAAACGAATGTAAATGCGACACTTCCTTGCAAGGAAATAGCGTTTGCAGATGTCTACGTATCGTAGCAATAGAGTTCTAATGCTTCTTAAAACGATGTATTGCATCTCATATCTATGTTTGATGATAAGATATAATATTCATTGCGAAGTGTTATGCATTCCTCGTCTACGATTCAAATGAATGTAAATGCGACACTTCCTTGCAAGGAAATAGCGTTTGCAGATGTCTACGTATCGAAGTAATAGAGTTCAAATGCTCCTTAAAACGAGATATTGCATCTCATATCTATGTTTCATGGTAAGATATAATATGATTTGCGGAGTGTTATGTATTCCTCGTCTACACTTCAAATGAATGCAAATGCGACACTTCCTCGCTAGGAAATAGCGTTTGCAGATGTCTACGTATCGTCGCAGTTGAGTTCTAATGCTCCTTAAAACGCGATATCGTATCTCATTTCTATGTTTCATGGTAAGATATAATATGATTTGCGAAGTGTTATGCATCCCTCGTCTACACATCAAATGAATGTAAATGCGACACTTGCTTGCAAGGAAATATCGTTTGCAGATGTCTACGTATCGTTGCAATAGAGTTCTTATGATTCTTAAAACGCGATATCGCATCTCATTTCTATGTTTCATGGTAAGGTATAATATGATTTGCGAAGTGTTATGTATCCGTCGTCTACACTTCAAATGAATGTAAATGCGACACTTTGTTGCAAGGAAATAGCGTATGCAGATGTCTACGTATCGTAGTAATGGATTTCTGATGCTTCTTAAAACGCGATATCGCATGTCATTTCTATGTTTCATGGTAAGATATAATATGATTTGCGAAGAGTTATGTATTCCTCGTCTACACTTCAAATGAATGTAAATGCGACACTTCTTTGCAAGGAAATAGCGTTTGCAGATGTCTACGTATCGTTGCAATAGAATTCTTATGATTCTTAAAACGCGATATCGCATCTCATTTCAATGTTTCACGGTAAGATATAATATGATTTGCGGACTGTTATGTATTCCTCGTCTACACTTCAAATGAATGTAAATGCGACACTTCCTTGCAAGGAAATAGCGTTTGCAGATGTCTACGGATCGTAGCAATAGAGTTCTAATGCTTCTTAAAACGCGATATCGCATCTCATTTCTATGTTTCATGGTAAGATATAATACGATTTGCGAAGTGTTCTGTATTCCTCGGCTACACTTCAAATGAATGTAAATGCGACACTTTCTTGCTAGGAAATAGCGTTTGCAGATGTCTACGTATCGTAGCAATGGATTTCTAATGCTTCTTAAAAAGCGATATCGCATCTCATTTCTATGTTTCATGGTAAGATATAATATGATTTGCGAAGTGTTATGTATTCCTCGTCTACACTTCAAATGAATGTAAATGCGACACTTCTTTGCAAGGAAATAGCGTTTGCAGATGTCTACGTATCGTAGCTATAGAGTTCTTATGATTCTAAAACGCGATATCGCATCTCATTTCTATGTTTCATGGTAAGATATAATACGATTTGCGAAGTGTTATGTATTCCTCGGCTACACTACAAATGAATGTAAATGCGACACTTCTTTGCAAGGAAATAGCGATTGAGAAGGTCTACGTATCGTAGCAGTAGAGATCTTATGATTCTTAAAACGCGATATCGCATCTCATTTCTATGTTTCATGGTAGGATATAATATGATTTGCGGAGTGTTATGTATTCCTCGTCTACACTTCAAATGAAAGCAAATGCGACACTTCCTTGCAAGGAAATAGCGTTTGCAAATGTCTACCTATAGTAGCAGTATTGTTCTAATGCTTCTTAGAACGCGATATCGCATCCCATTTCTATGTTTCATGGTAAGATATAATATGATTTGCGAAGTGTTATGTATTCCTCGTCTACACTTCAAATGAATGTAAATGCGACACTTCCTTGCAAGGAAATAGCGTTTGCAGATGTCTACGTATCGAAGCAATAGAGTTCAAATGCTTCTTAAAACGAGATATTGCATCTCATATCTATGTTTCATGATAAGATATAATATTCATTGCGAAGTGTTATGCATTCCTCGTCTACGATTCAGATGAATGTAAATGCGACACTTCCTTGCAAGGAAATAGCGTTTGCAGATGTCTACGTATCGTAGCAATAGAGTTTTTATGATTCTCAAAACGCGATATCGTATCTCATTTCTATGTTTCATGGTAAGATATAATACGATTTGCGAAGTGTTATGTATCCCTCGTCTACACATCAAATGAATGTAAATGCGACACTTGCTTGCAAGGAAATATCGTTTGCAGATGTCTACGTATCGTTGCAATAGAGTTCTTATGATTCTTAAAACGCGATATCGCATCTCATTTCTATGTTTCATGGTAAGGTATAATATGATTTGCGAAGTGTTATGTATCCGTCGTCTACACTTCAAATGAATGTAAATGCGACACTTTGTTGCAAGGAAATAGCGTATGCAGATGTCTACGTATCGTAGTAATGGATTTCTGATGCTTCTTAAAACGCGATATCGCATGTCATTTCTATGTTTCATGGTAAGATATAATATGATTTGCGAAGAGTTATGTATTCCTCGTCTACACTTCAAATGAATGTAAATGCGACACTTCTTTGCAAGGAAATAGCGTTTGCAGATGTCTACGTATCGTTGCAATAGAATTCTTATGATTCTTAAAACGCGATATCGCATCTCATTTCAATGTTTCACGGTAAGATATAATATGATTTGCGGACTGTTATGTATTCCTCGTCTACACTTCAAATGAATGTAAATGCGACACTTCCTTGCAAGGAAATAGCGTTTGCAGATGTCTACGGATCGTAGCAATAGAGTTCTAATGCTTCTTAAAACGCGATATCGCATCTCATTTCTATGTTTCATGGTAAGATATAATACGATTTGCGAAGTGTTCTGTATTCCTCGGCTACACTTCAAATGAATGTAAATGCGACACTTTCTTGCTAGGAAATAGCGTTTGCAGATGTCTACGTATCGTAGCAATGGATTTCTAATGCTTCTTAAAAAGCGATATCGCATCTCATTTCTATGTTTCATGGTAAGATATAATATGATTTGCGAAGTGTTATGTATTCCTCGTCTACACTTCAAATGAATGTAAATGCGACACTTCTTTGCAAGGAAATAGCGTTTGCAGATGTCTACGTATCGTAGCTATAGAGTTCTTATGATTCTAAAACGCGATATCGCATCTCATTTCTATGTTTCATGGTAAGATATAATACGATTTGCGAAGTGTTATGTATTCCTCGGCTACACTACAAATGAATGTAAATGCAATACTTCTTTGCAAGGAAATAGCGATTGAGAAGGTCTACGTATCGTAGCAGTAGAGATCTTATGATTCTTAAAACGCGATATCGCATCTCATTTCTATGTTTCATGGTAAGATATAATATGATTTGCGGAGTGTTATGTATTCCTCGTCTACACTTCAAATGAATGCAAATGCGACACTTCCTTGCAACGAAATAGCGTTTGCAAATGTCTACCTATCGTAGCAGTTGAGTTCTAATGCTTCTTAAAACGCGATATCGCATCTCATTTCTATGTTTCATGGTAAGATATAATATGATTTGCGAAGTGTTATGTATTCCTCGTCTACACATCAAATGAATGTAAATGCGACACTTGCTTGCAAGGAAATATCGTTTGCAGATGTCTACGTATCGTTGCAATAGAGTTCTTATGATTCTTAAAACGCGATATCGCATCTCATTTCTATGTTTCATGGTAAGGTATAATATGATTTGCGAAGTGTTATGTATCCGTCGTCTACACTTCAAATGAATGTAAATGCGACACTTTCTTGCTAGGAAATAGCGTTTGCAGATGTCTACGTATCGTAGCAATGGATTTCTAATGCTTCTTAAAAAGCGATATCGCATCTCATTTCTATGTTTCATGGTAAGATATAATATGATTTGCGAAGTGTTATGTATTCCTCGTCTACACTTCAAATGAATGTAAATGCGACACTTCTTTGCAAGGAAATAGCGTTTGCAGATGTCTACGTATCGTAGCTATAGAGTTCTCATGATTCTAAAACGCGATATCGCATCTCATTTCTATGTTTCATGGTAAGATATAATACGATTTGCGAAGTGTTATGTATTCCTCGGCTACACTACAAATGAATGTAAATGCGACACTTCTTTGCAAGGAAATAGCGATTGAGAAGGTCTACGTATCGTAGCAGTAGAGATCTTATGATTCTTAAAACGCGATATCGCATCTCATTTCTATGTTTCATGGTAGGATATAATATGATTTGCGGAGTGTTATGTATTCCTCGTCTACACTTCAAATGAAAGCAAATGCGACACTTCCTTGCAAGGAAATAGCGTTTGCAAATGTCTACCTATAGTAGCAGTATTGTTCTAATGCTTCTTAGAACGCGATATCGCATCCCATTTCTATGTTTCATGGTAAGATATAATATGATTTGCGAAGTGTTATGTATTCCTCGTCTACACTTCAAATGAATGTAAATGCGACACTTCCTTGCAAGGAAATAGCGTTTGCAGATGTCTACGTATCGAAGCAATAGAGTTCAAATGCTTCTTAAAACGAGATATTGCATCTCATATCTATGTTTCATGATAAGATATAATATTCATTGCGAAGTGTTATGCATTCCTCGTCTACGATTCAGATGAATGTAAATGCGACACTTCCTTGCAAGGAAATAGCGTTTGCAGATGTCTACGTATCGTAGCAATAGAGTTTTTATGATTCTCAAAACGCGATATCGCATCTCATTTCTATGTTTCATGGTAAGATACAATATGATTTGCGAAGTGTTATGTATTCCTCGTCTACACTTCAAATGAATGTGAATGCGACACTTCCTCGCTAGGAAATAGTGTTTGCAGATGTCTACGTATCGAAGCAATAGAGTTCAAATGCTTCTTAAAACGAGATATTGCATCTCATACCTATGTTTCATTATAAGATATAATATTCATTGCGAAGTGATATGCATTCCTCGTCTACGATTCAAATGAATGTAAATGCGACACTTCCTTGCAAGGAAATAGCGTTTGCAGATGTCTACGGATCGTAGCAATAGAGTTCTAATGCTTCTTAAAACGCGATATCGTATCTCATTTCTATGTTTCATGGTAAGATATAATACGATTTGCGAAGTGTTATGTATTCCTCGGCTACACTTCAAATGAATGTAAATGCGACACTTTTTTGCAAGAAAATAGCTATTGCAGATGTCTACGTATCGTAGCAGCAGAGTTCTTATGATTCTTAAAACGCGATATCGCATCTCATTTCTATGTTTCATGGTAAGATATAATATGATTTGCGGAGTGTTATGTATTCCTCGTCTACACTTCAAATGAATGCAAATGCGACACTTCCTTGCAACGAAATAGCGTTTGCAAATGTCTACCTATCGTAGCAGTAGTGTTCTAATGCTTCTTAGAACACGATATCGCATCTCATTTCTATGTTTCATGGTAAGATATAATATGATTTGCGAAGTGTTATGTATTCCTCGTCTACACATCAAACGAATGTAAATGCGACACTTCCTTGCTAGGAAATAGCGTTTGCAGATGTCTACGTATCGTAGCAATAGAGTTCTAATGCTTCTTAAAACGATGTATTGCATCTCATATCTATGTTTGATGATAAGATATAATATTCATTGCGAAGTGTTATGCATTCCTCGTCTACGATTCAAATGAATGTAAATGCGACACTTCCTTGCAAGGAAATAGCGTTTGCAGATGTCTACGTATCGAAGTAATAGAGTTCAAATGCTCCTTAAAACGAGATATTGCATCTCATATCTATGTTTCATGGTAAGATATAATATGATTTGCGGAGTGTTATGTATTCCTCGTCTACACTTCAAATGAATGCAAATGCGACACTTCCTCGCTAGGAAATAGCGTTTGCAGATGTCTACGTATCGTCGCAGTTGAGTTCTAATGCTTCTTAAAACGCGATATCGCATCTCATTTCTATGTTTCATGGTAAGATATAATATGATTTGCGAAGTGTTATGTATTCCTCGTCTACACATCAAATGAATGTAAGTGCGACACTTGCTTGGAAGGAAATATCGTTTGCAGATGTCTACGTATCGTTGCAATAGAGTTCTTATGATTCTTAAAACGCGATATCGCATCTCATTTCTATGTTTCATGGTAAGGTATAATATGATTTGCGAAGTGTTATGTATCCGTCGTCTACACTTCAAATGAATGTAAATGCGACACTTTCTTGCAAGGAAATAGCGTATGCAGATGTCTACGTATCGTAGTAATGGATTTCTGATGCTTCTTAAAACGCGATATCGCATGTCATTTCTATGTTTCATGGTAAGGTATAATATGATTTGCGAAGTGTTATGTATTCCTCGTCTACACTTCAAATGAATGTAAATGCGACACTTCCTTGTAAGGAAATAGCGTTTGCAGATGTCTACCTATCGTAGCAATAGAGTTCTAGTGCTTCTAAAACGCGATATCGCATCTCATTTCTTTGTTTCATGGTAAGATATAATATGATTTGCTAAGTGTTATGTATTCCTCGTCTACACTTCAAATGAATGTAAATGCCACACTTCCTTAATAGGAAATAGCGTCTTCAGATTTCTAGGTATCGTAGCAATAGAGTTCTAATGCTTCTTAAAACGCGAAATTGCATCTCATTTCTGTTTCATGGTAAGATGAATATGATTTGCGAAGTGCTATTAATTCCTCCTCTACACTTCAATTGAATGTAAATGCGACACTTCCTTGCAAGGAAATAGAGTTTGCAGATGTCTACCTATCGTAGCAATAGAATTCTAGTGCTTCTTAAAACGCGTTATCGCATCTCATTTCTATGTTTCATGATAAGATATAATATGATTTGCGAAGTGTCATGTATTCCTCGTCTGCACTTCAAATGAATGTAAATGCGACACTTCCTTGCTAGGAAATAGCGTCTGCAGATGTCTAGGTATCGTAGCAATAGAGTTCTAATGCTTCTTAAAACGCGATATCGCATCTCATTTCTATGTTTCATGGTAAGATGTAATATGATTTGCGAAGTGTTATGTATTCCTCCTCTACACTTCAAATGAATGTAAATGCGACACTTCCTTGCAAGGAAATAGCGTTTGCAAATGTCTACCTATCGTAGCAATAGTGTTCTAATGCTTCTTAAAACGCGATATCGCATCTCATTTCTATGTTTCATGGTAAGATATAATATGATTTGCGAACTGTTATGTATTCCTCGTCTACACTTCAAATGAATGTAAATGCGACACTTCCTTGCAAGGAAATAGCGTATGCAGATGTCTACGTATCGAAGTAATAGAGTTCAAATGCTCCTTAAAACGAGATATTGCATCTCATATCTATGTTTCATGATAAGATATAATATTCATTGCGATGTGTTATGCATTCCTCGTCTACACTTCAAATGAATGTGAATGCGACACTTCCTTGCAAGGAAATAGCGATTGCAGATGTCTACGTATCGTAGCAATAGAGTTCATATGATTCTTAAAACGCGATATCGCATGTCATTTCTATGTTTCATGGTAAGATATAACATGATTTGCGAAGTGTTACGTATTCCTAGTCTACTCTTCAAATGAATGTGAATGCGATACTTCCTCGCTAGGAAATAGCGTTTGCAGATGTCTAGGTATCGTAGCAATAGAGTTCTAATGCTTCTTAAAACGCGATATCGCATCTCATTTCTGTGTTTCATGGTAAGGTATAATATGATTTGCGAAGTGTTATGTATCCGTCGTCTACACTTCAAATGAATGTAAATGCGACATTTTCTTGCAAGGAAATAGCGTTTGCAGATGTCTACGTATCGTAGCAATGGATTTCTGGTGCTTCTTAAAACGCGATATCGCATGTCATTTCTATGTTTCATGGTAAGATATAATATGATTTGCCAAGTGTTATGTATTCCTCGTCTACAATTCAAATGAATGTAAATGCGACACTTCTTTGCAAGGAAATAGCGTTTGCAGATGTCTACGTATCGTAGCATAGAGTTCTTATGATTCTTAGAACGCTATATTGCATCTCATTTTTACGTTTCATGGTGAGATATAATATGATTTGCGAAGTGTCATGTATTCCTCGTCTACGATTCAAATGAAAGTAAATGCGACACTTCCTTGCAAGGAAATAGCGATTGCAGATGTCTACGTATCGTAGCAATAGAGTTCTTATGATTCTTAAAAGGCGATATCGCATCTCATTTCTATGTTTCATGGTAAGGAATAATATGATTTGCGAAGTGTTATGTATTCCTCGTCTACACTTCAAATGAATGTAAATGTGACACTTCCTTGTAAGGAAATAGCGTTTGCAGATGTCTACCTATCGTAGCAATAGAGTTTTATTGCTTCTTAAAACGCGATATCGCATCTCATTTCTATATTTCATGGTAAGATATAATATGATTTGCGGAGTGTCATGTATTCCTCGGCTACACCTCAAATGAATGTAAATGCGACACTTCTTTGCAAGAAAATAGCGATTGCAGATGTCTACGTATCGTAGCAATAGAGTTCTAATGCTTCTTAAAACGCGATATTGCATCTCATTTCTGTTTCATGGTAAGATGTAATATGATTTGCGAAGTGTTATTAATTCCTCCTCTACACTTCAAATGAATGTGAATGCGACACTTCCTTGCAAGGAAATAGCGATTGCAGATGTCTACGTATCGTAGCGATAGAGTTCATATGATTCTTAAAACGCGATATCGCATCTCATTTCTATGTTTCATGGTAAGATATAACATGATTTGCGAAGTGTTACGTATTCCTAGTCTACTCTTCAAATGAATGTGAATGCGATACTTCCTCGCTAGGAAATAGCGTTTGCAGATGTCTAGGTATCGTAGCAATAGAGATCTAATGCTTCTTAAAACGCGATATCGCATCTCATTTCTATGTTTCATGGTAAGATACAATATGATTTGCGAAGTGTTATGTATTCCTCGTCTACACATCAAATGAATGTAAATACGACACTTCCTTGCAAGGAAATAGCGTTTGCAGATGTCTACGTATCGTTGCAATAGAGTTCTTATGATTCTTAAAACGCGATATCGCATCTCATTTCTATGTTTCATGGTAAGATATAACATGATTTGCGAAGTGTTACGTATTCCTAGTCTACTCTTCAAATGAATGTGAATGCGATACTTCCTCGCTAGGAAATAGCGTTTGCAGATGTCTAGGTATCGTAGCAATAGAGATCTAATGCTTCTTAAAACGCGATATCGCATCTCATTTCTATGTTTCATGGTAAGATACAATATGATTTGCGAAGTGTTATGTATTCCTCGTCTACACATCAAATGAATGTAAATACGACACTTCCTTGCAAGGAAATAGCGTTTGCAGATGTCTACGTATCGTTGCAATAGAGTTCTTATGATTCTTAAAACGCGATATCGCATCTCATTTCTATGTTTCATGGTAAGGTATAATATGATTTGCGAAGTGTTATGTATCCGTCGTCTACACTTCAAATGAATGTAAATGCGACATTTTCTTGCAAGGAAATAGCGTTTGCAGATATCTACGTATCGTAGCAATGGATTTCTGGTGCTTCTTAAAACGCGATATCGCATGTCATTTCTATGTTTCATGGTAAGATATAATATGATTTGCGAAGTGTTATGTATTCCTCGTCTACACTTCAAATGAATGTAAATACGACACTTCTTTGCAAGGAAATAGCGTTTGCAGATGTCTACGTATCGTTGCAATAGAGTTCTTATGATTCGTAAAACGCGATATCGCATCTCATTTCTATGTTTCATGGTAAGATATAATATGATTTGCGGAGTGTTATGTATTCCTCGTCTACACTTCAAATGAATGTAAATGCGACACTTCCTTGCAAGGAAATAGCGTTTGCAGATGTCTACGTATCGACACAATAGAGTTCAAATGCTTCTTAAAACGAGATATTGCATCTCATATCTATGTGTCATTATAAGATATAATATTCATTGCGAAGTGATATGCATTCCTCGTCTACGATTCAAATGAATGTAAATGCGACACTTCCTTGCAAGGAAATAGCGTTTGCATATGTCTACGGATCGTAGCAATAGAGTTCTAATGCTTCTTAAAACGCGATATCGCATCTCATTTCTATGTTTCATGGTAAGATATAATACGATTTGCGAAGTGTTATGTATTCCTCGGCTACACTTCAAATGAATGTAAATGCGACACTTTTTTGCAAGACAATAGCGTTTGCAGATGTCTACGTATCGTAGCAATAGCTTTCTAGTGCTTCTTAAAACGCGATATCGCATCTCATTTCTATGTTTCATGGTAAGATATAATATGATTTGCGAAGTGTTATGTATTCCTCGTCTACACTTCAAATGAATGTAAATGCGACACTTCCTTGCAAGGAAATAGCGTTTGCAGATGTCTACGTATCGTAGCAATAGAGTTCTTATGATTCTTAAAACGCGATATCGCATCTCATTTCTATGTTTCATGGTAAGATATAATACGATTTGCGAAGTGTTATTTATTCCTCGGCTACACTTCAAATGAACGTAAATGCGACACTTCTTTGCTAGGAAATAGCGATTGCAGATGTCTACGTATCGTAGCAGTAGAGATCTTATGATTCTTAAAACGCGATATCGCATCTCATTTCTATGTTTCATGGTAAGATATAATATGATTTGCGGAGTGTTATGTATTCCTCGTCTACACTTCAAATGAATGCAAATGCGACACTTCCTTGCAAGGAAATAGCGTTTGCAAATGTCTACCTATCGTAGCAGTAGTGTTCTAATGCTTCTTAAAACGCGATATTGCATCTCATTTCTATGTTTCATGGAAAGATATAACATGATTTTCGAAGTGTTATGTATTCCTAGTCTACTCTTCAAATGAATGTGAATGCGATACTTCCTCGCTAGGAAATAGCGTTTGCAGATGTCTACGTATCGTAGCAGTAGCTTTCTAGTGCTTCTTAAAACGCGATATCGCATCTCATTTCTATGTTTCATGGTAAGATATAATATGATTTGCGAAGTGTCATGTATTCCTCGTCTACACTTCAAATGAATGTAAATGCGACACTTCCTTGCTAGGAAATAGCGTCTTCAGATTTCTAGGTATCGTAGCAATAGAGTTCTAATGCTTCTTAAAACGCGAAATTGCATCTCATTTCTGTTTCATGGTAAGATGTAATATGATTTGCGAAGTGCTATTAATTCCTCCTCTACACTTCAATTGAATGTAAATGCGACACTTCCTTGCAAGGAAATAGAGTTTGCAGATGTCTACCTATCGTAGCAATAGAATTCTAGTGCTTCTTAAAACGCGTTATCGCATCTCATTTCTATGTTTCATGATAAGATATAATATGATTTGCGAAGTGTCATGTATTCCTCGTCTGCACTTCAAATGAATGTAAATGCGACACTTCCTTGCTAGGAAATAGCGTCTGCAGATGTCTAGGTATCGTAGCAATAGAGTTCTAATGCTTCTTAAAACGCGATATCGCATCTCATTTCTATGTTTCATGGTAAGATGTAATATGATTTGCGAAGTGTTATGTATTCCTCCTCTACACTTCAAATGAATGTAAATGCGACACTTCCTTGCAAGGAAATAGCGTTTGCAAATGTCTACCTATCGTAGCAATAGTGTTCTAATGCTTCTTAAAACGCGATATCGCATCTCATTTCTATGTTTCATGGTAAGATATAATATGATTTGCGAACTGTTATGTATTCCTCGCCTACACTTCAAATGAATGTAAATGCGACACTTCCTTGCAAGGAAATAGCGTATGCAGATGTCTACGTATCGAAGTAATAGAGTTCAAATGCTCCTTAAAACGAGATATTGCATCTCATATCTATGTTTCATGATAAGATATAATATTCATTGCGATGTGTTATGCATTCCTCGTCTACACTTCAAATGAATGTGAATGCGACACTTCCTTGCAAGGAAATAGCGATTGCAGATGTCTACGTATCGTAGCAATAGAGTTCATATGATTCTTAAAACGCGATATCGCATGTCATTTCTATGTTTCATGGTAAGATATAACATGATTTGCGAAGTGTTACGTATTCCTAGTCTACTCTTCAAATGAATGTGAATGCGATACTTCCTCGCTAGGAAATAGCGTTTGCAGATGTCTAGGTATCGTAGCAATAGAGTTCTAATGCTTCTTAAAACGCGATATCGCATCTCATTTCTATGTTTCATGGTAAGGTATAATATGATTTGCGAAGTGTGATGTATCCGTCGTCTACACTTCAAATGAATGTAAATGCGACATTTTCTTGCAAGGAAATAGCGTTTGCAGATGTCTACGTATCGTAGCAATGGATTTCTGGTGCTTCTTAAAACGCGATATCGCATGTCATTTCTATGTTTCATGGTAAGATATAATATGATTTGCCAAGTGTTATGTATTCCTCGTCTACAATTCAAATGAATGTAAATGCGACACTTCTTTGCAAGGAAATAGCGTTTGCAGATGTCTACGTATCGTAGCATAGAGTTCTTATGATTCTTAGAACGCTATATTGCATCTCATTTTTACGTTTCATGGTGAGATATAATATGATTTGCGAAGTGTCATGTATTCCTCGTCTACGATTCAAATGAAAGTAAATGCGACACTTCCTTGCAAGGAAATAGCGATTGCAGATGTCTACGTATCGTAGCAATAGAGTTCTTATGATTCTTAAAAGGCGATATCGCATCTCATTTCTATGTTTCATGGTAAGGAATAATATGATTTGCGAAGTGTTATGTATTCCTCGTCTACACTTCAAATGAATGTAAATGTGACACTTCCTTGTAAGGAAATAGCGTTTGCAGATGTCTACCTATCGTAGCAATAGAGTTTTATTGCTTCTTAAAACGCGATATCGCATCTCATTTCTATATTTCATGGTAAGATATAATATGATTTGCGGAGTGTCATGTATTCCTCGGCTACACCTCAAATGAATGTAAATGCGACACTTCTTTGCAAGAAAATAGCGATTGCAGATGTCTACGTATCGTAGCAATAGAGTTCTAATGCTTCTTAAAACGCGATATTGCATCTCATTTCTGTTTCATGGTAAGATGTAATATGATTTGCGAAGTGTTATTAATTCCTCCTCTACACTTCAAATGAATGTGAATGCGACACTTCCTTGCAAGGAAATAGCGATTGCAGATGTCTACGTATCGTAGCGATAGAGTTCATATGATTCTTAAAACGCGATATCGCATCTCATTTCTATGTTTCATGGTAAGATATAACATGATTTGCGAAGTGTTACGTATTCCTAGTCTACTCTTCAAATGAATGTGAATGCGATACTTCCTCGCTAGGAAATAGCGTTTGCAGATGTCTAGGTATCGTAGCAATAGAGATCTAATGCTTCTTAAAACGCGATATCGCATCTCATTTCTATGTTTCATGGTAAGATACAATATGATTTGCGAAGTGTTATGTATTCCTCGTCTACACATCAAATGAATGTAAATACGACACTTCCTTGCAAGGAAATAGCGTTTGCAGATGTCTACGTATCGTTGCAATAGAGTTCTTATGATTCTTAAAACGCGATATCGCATCTCATTTCTATGTTTCATGGTAAGATATAACATGATTTGCGAAGTGTTACGTATTCCTAGTCTACTCTTCAAATGAATGTGAATGCGATACTTCCTCGCTAGGAAATAGCGTTTGCAGATGTCTAGGTATCGTAGCAATAGAGATCTAATGCTTCTTAAAACGCGATATCGCATCTCATTTCTATGTTTCATGGTAAGATACAATATGATTTGCGAAGTGTTATGTATTCCTCGTCTACACATCAAATGAATGTAAATACGACACTTCCTTGCAAGGAAATAGCGTTTGCAGATGTCTACGTATCGTTGCAATAGAGTTCTTATGATTCTTAAAACGCGATATCGCATCTCATTTCTATGTTTCATGGTAAGGTATAATATGATTTGCGAAGTGTTATGTATCCGTCGTCTACACTTCAAATGAATGTAAATGCGACATTTTCTTGCAAGGAAATAGCGTTTGCAGATATCTACGTATCGTAGCAATGGATTTCTGGTGCTTCTTAAAACGCGATATCGCATGTCATTTCTATGTTTCATGGTAAGATATAATATGATTTGCGAAGTGTTATGTATTCCTCGTCTACACTTCAAATGAATGTAATTGCGACACTTCCTTGCTAGGAAGTAGCGTCTGCAGATGTCTAGGTATCGTAGCAATGGTGTTCTAATGCTTCTTAAAACGCGATATCGCATCTCGTTTCTATGTTTCGTGGTAAGATATAATATGATTTGCGAAGTGTCATGTATTCCCCGTCCACGCTTCGAATGAATGTAAATGCGACACTTCCTTGCAAGGAAATAGCGTTTGCAGATGTCTAGGTATCGTAGCAATAGAGTTCTTGTGACTCTTAAATCGCGATATCGGATCACATTTCTATGTTTCATGGTAAGATATAATATGATTTGCGAAGTGTTATGTATTCCTCGTCTACACTTCAAATGAATGTAAATGCGACACTTCTTTGCAAGGAAATAGCGTTTGCAGATGTCTACGTATCGTAACAATAGAGTTCTTATGATTCTTAAAATGCGATATCGCATCACATTTCTATGTTTCATGGTAAAATATAATATGATTTGCGGAGTGTTATGTATTCCTCGTCTACACTTCAAATGAATGTAATTGCGACACTTCCTTGCAAGGAAATAGCGTTTGCAGATGTCTGCGCATCGTAGCAATAGAGTTCTTATGATTCTTAAAACGCGATATCGGATCTCATTTCTATGTTTCATGGTAAGATATAATACGATTTGCGAAGTGTTATGTATTCCTCGTCCACACTTCAAATGAATGTAAATGCGAAACTTCCTTGCAAGGAAATAACGTCTGCAGATGTATAGGTATCGTAGCAATAGAGTTCTTATGATTCTTAAAACGCGATATCGCATCTCATTTCTATGTTTCATGGTAAGATATAATATGATTTGCGAAGTGTTATTTATTCCTCGTCTACACTTCAAATGAATGAAAATGCAACACTTCCTTGCAAGGAAATAGCGTTTGCAAATGTCTACCTATCGTATCAATAGTGTTCTAATGCTTCTTAAAACGCGATATCGCATCTCATTTCTATGTTTCATGGTAAGATATAATATGATTTGCGAAGTATTATGTATTCCTCGTCTACATATCAAATGAATGTAAGTGCGACACTTCTTTGCAAGGAAATAGCGTTTGCAGATGTCTACGTATCGTAGCAATAGAGTTCTTATGATTCTTAAAACGCGATATCGCATCTCATTTCTATGTTTCATGGTAAGATATAATATGATTTGAGGAGTGTTATGTATTCCTCGTCTACACTTCAAATGAATGTAAATGCGACACTTCCTTGCTAGGAAGTAGCGTCTGCAGATGTCTAGGTATCGTAGCAATAGAGTTCTAATGCTTCTTAAAACGCGATATCGCATCTCATTTCTATGCTTCGTGGTAAGATATAATATGATTTGCGAAGTGTCATGTATTCCTCGTCCACGCTTCAAATGAATGTAAATGCGACACTTCCTTGCAAGGAAATAGCGTTTGCAGATGTCTACGTATCGTAGCAATAGTGTTCTTGTGATTCTTAAATCGCGATATCGGATCTCATTTCTATGTTTCATGGTAAGATATAATATGATTTGCGAAGTGTTATGTATTCCTCGTCTACACTTCAAATGAATGTAAATGCGACACTTCTTTGCAAGGAAATAGCGTTTGCAGATGTCTACGTATCGTAACAATAGAGTTCTTATGATTCTTAAAACGCGATATCGCATCACATTTCTATGTTTCATGGTAAAATATAATATGATTTGCGGAGTGTTATGTATTCCTCGTCTACACTTCAAATGAATGTGAATGCGACACTTCCTCGCTAGGAAATAGTGTTTGCAGATATCTACGTATCGTAGCAATAGTGTTCTAATGCTTCTTAAAACGCGATATCGCATCTCATTTCTATGTTTCATGGTAAGATATAATATGATTTGCGAAGTGTCATGTATTCCTCGTCTACACTTCAAATGGATGTAAATGCGACACTTCCTTGCAAGGAAATAGCGTTTGCAGATGTCTACGTATCGAAGCAATAGAGTTCAAATGCTTCTTAAAACGAGATATTGCATCTCATATCTATGTTTCATGATAAGATATAATATTCATTGCGAAGTGTTATGCATTCCTCGTCTACGATTCAAATGAATGTAAATGCGACACTTCCTTGCAAGGAAATAGCGTTTGCAGATGTCTACGTATCGTAGCAATAGAGTTCTAATGCTTCTTAAAACGCGATATCGCATCTCATTTCTATGTTTCATGGTAAGATATAATATGATTTGCGAAGTTTTATGTATTCCTCGTCTACACATCAAATGAATGTAAATGCGACACTTCCTTGCTAGGAAATAGCGTCTGCAGATGTCTAGGTACCGTAGCAATAGAGTTCTAATGCTTCTTAAAACGCGATATCGCATCTCATTTCTATGTATCATGGTAAGATATAAAATGATTTGCGAAGTGTTATGCATTCCTCGTCTACGATTCAAATGAATGTAAATGCGACACTTCCTCGCAAGGAAATAGCGTTTGCAGATGTCTACGTATCGTAGCAATAGAGTTCTTATGATTCTTAAAACGCGATATCGCATCTCATTTCTATGTTTCATGGTAAGGTATAACATG
>NW_027490568.1:0-124848 GCF_050948175.1 Xylocopa sonorina
TTTGCAGATGTCTACGTATCGTAGCAATAGCTTTCTAATGCTTCTTAAAACGCGATATGCCATCTCATTTCTATGTTTCATGGTGAGATATAATATGATTTGCGAAGTGTCATGTATTCCTCGTCTACACTTCAAATGAATGTAAATGCGACACTTCCTTGCTAGGAAATAGCGTTTGCAGATTTCTAGGTATCATAGCAATAGAGTTCAAATGCTTCTTGAAACGAGATATTGCATCTCATATCTATGATTCATGATAAGATATAATATGATTTGCGAAGTGTTATGTATTCCTCGTCTACACTTCCAGTGAATGTAAATGCGACACTTGCTAGCAAAGAAATAGCGTTTGCAGATGTTTACGTATCGAAGCAATAGAGTTCAAATGCTTCTTAAAACGAGATATTGCATCTCATATCTATGTTTCATGATAAGATATAATATTCATTGCGAAGTGTTATGCATTCCTCGTCTACGATTCAAATGAATGTAAATGCGACACTTCCTTGCAAGGAAATAGCGTTTACAGATGTCTACCTATCGTAGCAATAGAGTTCTAATGCTTCTTAAAGCGCGATATCGCATCTCATTTCTATGTTTCATGGTAAGATATAATATGATTTGCGAAGTGTTATGTATTCCTCGTCTACACTTCAAATGAATGTAATTGCGACACTTCCTTGCTCGGAAATAGTGTCTGCAGATGTCTAGGCATCGTAGCGATAGCGTTCTAATGCTTCCTGAAACGCGATATCGCATCTCATTTCTATGTTTCATGGTAAGATATAATATGATTTGCGAAGGGTTATGTATTCCTCGTCTACACTTCAAATGAATGTGAATGCAACACTTCCCCGCTCGGAAATAGCGTTTGCAGATGTCTACGTATCGTAGCAATAGATTTCTAATGCTTCTTAAAACGCGATATCACATCTCATTTCTATGTTTCATGGTAGGATATAATATGATTTGCGAAGTGTTCTGTATTCCTCGTCTACACTTCAAATGAATGTAAATGCGACACTTCCTTGCAAGCAAATAGCGTTTGCAGATGTCTACGTATCGAAGCAATAGAGTTCTTATGATTCTTAAAACGCGATATCGCATCTCATTTCTATGTTTCATGGTAAGATATAATATTCATTGCGAAGTGTTACGCATTCCTCGTCTACGATTCAAATGAATGCAAATGCGACACTTCCTTGCAAGGAAATAGCGTTTGCAGATGTCTACGTATCGAAGCAATAGCTTTCTAAAGCTTCTTAAAACGCGATATCGCATCTCATTTCTATGTTTCATGGTAAGACATAGTATGATTTGCGAAGTGCCATGTATTCCTCGTCTACACTTCAAATGAATGTATATGCGACACTTCCTTGCAAGGAAATCACGTTTGCAGATGTCTACGTATCGTAGCAATAGAGTTTTTATGATTCTTAAAACGCGATATCGCATCTCATTTCTATGTTTCATGGTAAGATATAATATGATTTGCGAAGTGTTATGTATTCGTCGTCTACACTTCAAATGAATGTGAATGCGACACTTCCTTGCAAAGAAATAGCGTTTGCAGATGTCTACGTATCGTAGCAATAGATTCCTAATGCTTCTTAAAACGCGATATCGCATCTCATTTCTATGTTTCATGGTAAGATATAATATGATTTGCGAAGTGTTATGTATTCCTCGTCTACACTTCAAATGAATGTAATTGCGACACTTCCTTGCTCGGAAATAGTGTCTGCAGATGTCTAGGCATCGTAGCGATAGCGTTCTAATGCTTCCTGAAACGCGATATCGCATCTCATTTCTATGTTTCATGGTAAGATATAATATGATTTGCGAAGGTTTATGTATTCCTCGTCTACACTTCAAATGAATGTGAATGCAACACTTCCTCGCTAGGAAATAGCGTTTGCAGATGTCTACGTATCGTAGCAATAGATTTCTAATGCTTCTTAATACGCGATATCACATCTCATTTCTATGTTTCATGGAAAGATATAATATGATTTGCGAAGTGTCATGTATTCCTCGTGCACACTTCAAATGAATGTAAATGCGATACTTCCTTGCTAGGAAATAGCGTCTGCAGATGTCTAGGTATCGTAGCAATAGAGTTCAAATGCTTCTTAAAACGAGATATTGCATCTCATATCTATGTTTCATGATAAGATATAATATCATTGCGAAGTGTTATGCATTCCTCGTATACGATTCAAATGAATGTAAATGCGACACTTCCTTGCAAGGAAATAACGTTTGCAGTTGTCTACGTATCGTAGCAATAGAGTTCTTATGATTCTTAAAACGCGATATCGCATCTCATTTCTATGTTTCATGGTAAGATATAATATGATTTGCGAAGAGTTATGTATTCCTCGTCTACACTTCAAATGAATGTAAATGTGACACTTCCTTGCAAGCAAATAGCGTTTGCAGATGTCTACGTATCGAAGCAATAGATTTCTAATGCTTCTTAAAACGCGATATCGCATCTCATTTCTATCTTTCATGGTAAGATATAATATGGTTTGCGAAGTGTCATGTATTCCTCGTCTACGATTCAAATGAATGTAAATGCGACACTTCCTTGCAAGGAAATAGCGTTTGCAGATGTCTACGTATCGTAGCAGTAGAGTTCTAATGCTTCTTAAAACGCGATATCGCATCTCATTTCTATGTTTCATGGTAAGATATAATATGATTTGCGAAGTATCATGTATTCCTCGTCTACACTTCAAATGAATGTAAATGCGACACTTCCTTGCCAGGAAATAGCGTTTGCAGATGTCTACGTATCGAAGCAATAGAGTTCAAATGCTTCTTAAAACGCGATATCGCATCTCATTTCTATGTTTCATGGTAAGATATAATATGATTTGCGAAGTGTTATGTATTCCTCGTCTACACTTCAAATGAATGTAAATGCGACACTTCCTTGCAAAGAAATAGCGTTTGCAGATGTCTACGTATCTTAGCAATAGATTTCTAATGCTCCTTAAAACGAGATATCGCATCTCATTTCTATGTTTCATGGAAGGATATAATATGATTTGCGAAGTGTCATGTATTCCTCGTCTACACTTCAAATGAATGTAAATGCGATACTTCCTTGCTAGGAAATAGCGTCTGCAGATGTCTAGGTATCGTAGCAATAGAGTTCAAATGCTTCTTAAAACGAGATATCGCATCTCATTTCATTGTTTCATGGTAAGATATAATATGATTTGCGAAGTGTTATGTATTCCTCGTGTACACCTCAAATGAATGTAAATGCGACACTTCCTTGCAAGCAAATAGCGTTTGCAGATGTCTGCGTATCGAAGCAATAGAGTTCTTATGATTCTTAAAACGCGATATCGCATCTCATTTCTATGTTTCATGGTAAGATATAATATTCATTGCGAAGTGTTATGCATTCCTCGTCTACGATTCAAATGAATGTAAATGCGACACTTCCGTGCTAGGAAATAGTGTCTGCAGATGTCTAGGTATCGTAGCGATAGAGTTCTAATGCTTCTTAAAACGCGATATCGCATCTCATTTCTATGTTTCATGGTAAGATATAATATGATTTGCGAAGTGTTATGTATTCCTCGTCTACACTTCATATGCATGTAAATGCGACACTTCCTTGCAAGGAAATAGCGTTTGCATTTGTCTACTTATCGTAGCAATAGAGTTCTTATGATTCTTAAAACGCGATATCGCATCTCATTTCTATGTTTCATGGTAAGATATAATATGATTTGCGAAGTGTTATGTATTCCTCGTCCACACTTCAAATGAATGTAAATGCGACACTTCCTTGCAAGGAAATAGCGTCTGCAGATGTCTACGTATCGTAGCAATAGATTTCTAATGCTTCTTAAAACGCGATATCACATCTCATTTCTATGTTTCATGGTAGGATATAATATGATTTGCGAAGTGTTCTGTATTCCTCGTCTACACTTCAAATGAATGTAAATGCGACACTTCCTTGCAAGCAAATAGCGTTTGCAGATGTCTACGTATCGAAGCAATAGAGTTCTTATGATTCTTAAAACGCGATATCGCATCTCATTTCTATGTTTCATGGTAAGATATAATATTCATTGCGAAGTGTTATGCATTCCTTGTCTACGATTCAAATGAATGTAAATGCGACACTTCCTTGCAAGGAAATAACGTTTGCAGATGTCTACGTATCGTAGCAATAGAGTTTTTATGATTCTTAAAACTCGATATCGCATCTCATTTCTATATTTCATGGTAAGATATAATATGATTTGCGAAGTGTTATGTATTCCTCGTCTACACTCCAAATGATTGTGAATGCGACACTTCCTTGCAAGGAAATAGCGTTTGCAGATGTCTACGTATCGTAGCAATGGAGTTCTTATGATTCTTAAAACGCGATATCGCATCTCAATTATATGTTTCATGGTAAGATATAACATGATTTGCGAAGTGTTATGTATTCCTCGTCTACACTTCAAATGAATGTGAGTGCGATACTTCCTCGCTAGGAAATAGCGTTTGCAGATGTCTACGTATCGTAGCAATAGCTTTCTAATGCTTCTTAAAACGCGATATGCCATCTCATTTCTATGTTTCATGGTAAGATATAATATGATTTGCGAAGTGTCATGTATTCCTCGTCTACACTTCAAATGAATGTAAATGCGACACTTCCTTGCTAGGAAATAGCGTTTGCAGATGTCTAGGTATCATAGCAATAGAGTTCAAATGCTTCTTGAAACGAGATATTGCATCTCATATCTATGATTCATGATAAGATATAATATTCATTGCGAAGTGTTATGCATTCCTCGTATACGATTCAAATGAATGCAAATGCGACACTTCCTTGCAAGGAAATAGCGTTTGCAGATGTCTACGTATCGAAGCAATAGAGTTCAAATGCTTGTTAAAACGCGATATCGCATCTCATTTCTATGTTTCATGGTAAGACATAGTATGATTTGCGAAGTGCCATGTATTCCTCGTCTACACTTCAAATGAATGTAAATGCGACACTTCCTTGCAAGGAAATAGCGTTTGCAGATGTCTACGTATCGTAGCAATAGAGTTTTTATGATTCTTAAAACGCGATATCGCATCTCATTTCTATGTTTCATGGTAAGATATAATATGATTTGCGAAGTGTTATGTATTCGTCGTCTGCACTTCAAATGAATGTGAATGCCACACTTCCTCGCTAGGAAATAGCGTTTGCAGATGTCTACGTATCGTAGCAATAGAGTTTTTATGATTCTTAAAACGCGATATCGCATCTCATTTCTATGTTTCATGGTAAGATATAATATGATTTGCGAAGTGTCTTGTATTCCTCGTCTACACTTCAAAGGAATGTGAACGCGACACTTCCTCGCTAGGAAATGGCGTTTGCAGATGTCTACGTATCGTAGCAATAGATTCCTAATGCTTCTTAAAACGCGATATCGCATCTCATTTCTATGCTTCATGGTAAGATATAACATGATTTGCGAAGTGTTATGTATTCCTCGTCTACACTTCAAATGAATGTGAGTGCGGTCCTTCCTCGCTAGGAAATAGCGTTTGCAGATGTCTACGTATCGTAGCAATAGCTTTCTAATGCTTCTTAAAACGCGATATGCCATCTCATTTCTATGTTTCATGGTGAGATATAATATGATTTGCGAAGTGTCATGTATTCCTCGTCTACACTTCAAATGAATGTAAATGCGACACTTCCTTGCTAGGAAATAGCGTTTGCAGATTTCTAGGTATCATAGCAATAGAGTTCAAATGCTTCTTGAAACGAGATATTGCATCTCATATCTATGATTCATGATAAGATATAATATGATTTGCGAAGTGTTATGTATTCCTCGTCTACACTTCCAGTGAATGTAAATGCGACACTTGCTAGCAAAGAAATAGCGTTTGCAGATGTTTACGTATCGAAGCAATAGAGTTCAAATGCTTCTTAAAACGAGATATTGCATCTCATATCTATGTTTCATGATAAGATATAATATTCATTGCGAAGTGTTATGCATTCCTCGTCTACGATTCAAATGAATGTAAATGCGACACTTCCTTGCAAGGAAATAGCGTTTACAGATGTCTACCTATCGTAGCAATAGAGTTCTAATGCTTCTTAAAGCGCGATATCGCATCTCATTTCTATGTTTCATGGTAAGATATAATATGATTTGCGAAGTGTTATGTATTCCTCGTCTACACTTCAAATGAATGTAATTGCGACACTTCCTTGCTCGGAAATAGTGTCTGCAGATGTCTAGGCATCGTAGCGATAGCGTTCTAATGCTTCCTGAAACGCGATATCGCATCTCATTTCTATGTTTCATGGTAAGATATAATATGATTTGCGAAGGGTTATGTATTCCTCGTCTACACTTCAAATGAATGTGAATGCAACACTTCCCCGCTCGGAAATAGCGTTTGCAGATGTCTACGTATCGTAGCAATAGATTTCTAATGCTTCTTAAAACGCGATATCACATCTCATTTCTATGTTTCATGGTAGGATATAATATGATTTGCGAAGTGTTCTGTATTCCTCGTCTACACTTCAAATGAATGTAAATGCGACACTTCCTTGCAAGCAAATAGCGTTTGCAGATGTCTACGTATCGAAGCAATAGAGTTCTTATGATTCTTAAAACGCGATATCGCATCTCATTTCTATGTTTCATGGTAAGATATAATATTCATTGCGAAGTGTTACGCATTCCTCGTCTACGATTCAAATGAATGTAAATGCGACACTTCCTTGCAAGGAAATAGCGTTTGCAGATGTCTACGTATCGTAGCAATAGAGTTTTTATGATTCTTAAAACTCGATATCGCATCTCATTTCTATATTTCATGGTAAGATATAATATGATTTGCGAAGTGTTATGTATTCCTCGTCTACACTCCAAATGATTGTGAATGCGACACTTCCTTGCAAGGAAATAGCGTTTGCCGATGTCTACGTATCGTAGCAATGGAGTTCTTATGATTCTTAAAACGCGATATCGCATCTCAATTCTATGTTTCATGGTAAGATATAATACGATTTGCGAAGTGTTATGCATTCCTCGTCTACAGTTCAAATGAATGTAAATGCGAAACTTCCTTGCAAGGAAATAGCGTTTGCAGATGTCTACGTATCGTAGCAATAGATTTCTAATGCTTCTTAAAACGCGATATCGCATCTCATTTCTATGTTTCATGGTAAGATATAATATGATTTGCGAAGTGTTATGTATTCCTCGTCAACACTTCAAGATTGTCTACGTATCGAAGCAATAGCTTTCTAAAGCTTCTTAAAACGCGATATCGCATCTCATTTCTATGTCTCATGGTAAGGACATAGTATGATTTGCGAAGTGCCATGTATTCCTCGTCTACACTTCAAATGAATGTATATGCGACACTTCCTTGCAAGGGAAATCACGTTTGCAGATGTCTACGTATCGTAGCAAATAGAGTTTTTATGATTCTTAAAACGCGATATCGCATCTCATTTCTATGTTTTCATGGTAAGATATAATATGATTTGCGAAGTTGTTATGTATTCGTCGTCTACACTTCAAATGAATGTGAATGCGACACTTCCTTGCAAAGAAATAGCGTTTGCAGATGTCTACGTATCGTAGCAATAGATTCCTAATGCTTCTTAAAAACGGCGATATCGCATCTCATTTCTATGTTTCATGGTAAGATATAATATGATTTGCGAAGTGTTATGTATTCCTCGTCTACACTTCAAATGAATGTAATTGCGACACTTCCTTGCTCGGAAAATAGTGTCTGCAGATTGTCTAGGCATCGTAGCGATAGCGTTCTAATGCTTCCTGAAACGCGATATCGCATCTCATTTCTATGTTTCATGGTAAGATATAATATGATTTGCGAAGGTTTATGTATTCCTCGTCTACACTTCAAATGAATGTGAATGCAACACTTCCTCGCTAGGAAATAGCGTTTGCAGATGTCTACGTAATCGTAGCAATAGATTTCTAATGCTTCTTAAAAACGCGATATCACATCTCATTTCTATGTTTTCATGGTAGGATATAATATGATTTGCGAAGTGTTCTGTATTCCTCGTCTACACTTCAAATGAATGTAAATGCGACACTTCCTTGCAAGCAAATAGCGTTTGCAGATGTCTACGTATCGAAGCAATAGAGTTCTTATGATTCTTAAAACGCGATAATCGCATCTCATTTCTATGTTTTCATGGTAAGATATAATATTCATTGCGAAGTGTTACGCATTCCTCGTCTACGATTTCAAATGAATGTAAAATGCGACACTTCCTTGCAAGGAAATAGCGTTTGCCGATGTCTACGTATCGTAGCAATGGAGTTCTTATGATTCTTAAAACGCGATATCGCATCTCAATTCTATGTTTCATGGTAAGATATAATATGATTTGCGAAGTGTTTATGTGTTCCTCGTCTACACTTCAAATGAATGTGAGTGCGATACTTCCTCGCTAGGAAATAGCGTTTGCAGATGTCTACGTATCGTAGCAATAGCTTTTCTAATGCTTCTTAAAAACGCGATATGCCATCTCATTTTCTATGTTTCATGGTAAGATATAATATGATTGGCGAAGTGTCATGTATTCCTCGTCTACACTTCAAATGAATGTAAATACGACACTTCCTTGCTAGGGAATAGGCGTTTTGCAGATGTCTAGGTATCATAGCAATAGAGTTTCAAAATGCTTCTTGAAACGAGATATTGCATCTCATATCTATGATTCACGATAAGATATAATATTCATTGCGAAGTGTTATGCATTCCTCGTATACGATTCAAGTGAATGCAAATGCGACACTTCCTTGCAAGGAAATAGCGTTTGCAGATGTCTACGTATCGAAGCAATAGCTTTCTAAAGCTTCTTAAAACGCGATATCGCATCTCATTTTCTATGTTTCATGGTAAGACATAGTATGATTTTGCGAAGTGCCCATGTATTCCTCGTCTACACTTCAAATGAATGTATATGGCGACACTTCCTTGCAAGGAAATAGCGTTTGCAGATGTCTACGTATCGTAGCAATAGAGTTTTTTATGATTCTTGAAACGCGATATCGCATCTCATTTCTATGTTTCATGGTAAGATATAATATGATTTGCGAAGTGTTATGTATTCGTCCGTCTACACTTCAAATGAATGTGAATGCGACACTTCCTTGCAAAGAAATAGCGTTTTGCAGATGTCTACGTATCGTAGCAATAGATTCCTAATGCTTCTTAAAAACGCGATATCGCAATCTCATTTCTATGTTTCATGGTAAGATATAACATGATTTGCGAAGTGTCCATGTATTCCCTCGTCTACACTTCAAATGAATGTAAATGCGACACTTCCTTGCTAGGAAAATAGCGTTTGCAGATGTCTAGGTATCATAGCAATAGAGTTCAAATGCTTCTTGAAACGAGATATTGCATCTCATATCTATGATTCATGATAAGATATAATATTCATTGCGAAGTGTTATGGCATTCCTCGTCTACGATTCAAAATGAAATGTAAAATGCGGACACTTCCTTGCAAGGAAATAGCGTTTACAGATGTCTACCTATCGTAGCAATAGAGTTCTAATTGCTTCTTAAAGCGCGATATCGCATCTCATTTCTATGTTTCATGGTAAGATATAATATGATTTGCGAAGTGTTTATATATTCCTCGTCTACACTTCAAAATGAATGTAAATGCGGCACTTCTTTGCTAGGAAATAGTGTCTGCAGATGTCTAGGTATCGTAGCGATAGAGTACTAATGCTTGCTAAAATGCGATATCGCATCTCATTTCTATGTTTCATGGTAAGATATATTATGATTTGCGAAGTGTTATGTATTCCTCGTCTACACTTCAAATGAATGTAATTGCGACACTTCCTTGCTCGGAAATAGTGTCTGCAGATGTCTAGGCATCGTAGCGATAGCGTTCTAATGCTTCCTGAAACGCGATATCGCATCTCATTTCTATGTTTCATGGTAAGATATAATATGATTTGCGAAGGGTTATGTATTCCTCGTCAACACTTCAAATGAATGCAAATGCGACACTTCCTTGCAAGGAAATAGCGTTTGCAGATGTCTACGTATCGAAGCAATAGCTTTCTAAAGCTTCTTAAAACGCGATATCGCATCTCATTTCTATGTTTCATGGTAAGACATAGTATGATTTGCGAAGTGCCATGTATTCCTCGTCTACACTTCAAATGAATGTATATGCGACACTTCCTTGCAAGGAAATCACGTTTGCAGATGTCTACGTATCGTAGCAATAGAGTTTTTATGATTCTTAAAACGCGATATCGCATCTCATTTCTATGTTTCATGGTAAGATATAATATGATTTGCGAAGTGTTATGTATTCGTCGTCTACACTTCAAATGAATGTGAATGCGACACTTCCTTGCAAAGAAATAGCGTTTGCAGATGTCTACGTATCGTAGCAATAGATTCCTAATGCTTCTTAAAACGCGATATCGCATCTCATTTCTATGTTTCATGGTAAGATATAATATGATTTGCGAAGTGTTATGTATTCCTCGTCTACACTTCAAATGAATGTAATTGCGACACTTCCTTGCTCGGAAATAGTGTCTGCAGATGTCTAGGCATCGTAGCGATAGCGTTCTAATGCTTCCTGAAACGCGATATCGCATCTCATTTCTATGTTTCATGGTAAGATATAATATGATTTGCGAAGGTTTATGTATTCCTCGTCTACACTTCAAATGAATGTGAATGCAACACTTCCTCGCTAGGAAATAGCGTTTGCAGATGTCTACGTATCGTAGCAATAGATTTCTAATGCTTCTTAAAACGCGATATCACATCTCATTTCTATGTTTCATGGTAGGATATAATATGATTTGCGAAGTGTTCTGTATTCCTCGTCTACACTTCAAATGAATGTAAATGCGACACTTCCTTGCAAGCAAATAGCGTTTGCAGATGTCTACGTATCGAAGCAATAGAGTTCTTATGATTCTTAAAACGCGATATCGCATCTCATTTCTATGTTTCATGGTAAGATATAATATTCATTGCGAAGTGTTACGCATTCCTCGTCTACGATTCAAATGAATGTAAATGCGACACTTCCTTGCAAGGAAATAGCGTTTGCCGATGTCTACGTATCGTAGCAATGGAGTTCTTATGATTCTTAAAACGCGATATCGCATCTCAATTCTATGTTTCATGGTAAGATATAATATGATTTGCGAAGTGTTATGTATTCCTCGTCTACACTTCGAATGAATGTGAGTGCGATACTTCCTCGCTAGGAAATAGCGTTTGCAGATGTCTACGTATCGTAGCAATAGCTTTCTAATGCTTCTTAAAACGCGATATGCCATCTCATTTCTATGTTTCATGGTAAGATATAATATGATTGGCGAAGTGTCATGTATTCCTCGTCTACACTTCAAATGAATGTAAATGCGACACTTCCTTGCTAGGGAATATCGTTTGCAGATGTCTAGGTATCATAGCAATAGAGTTCAAATGCTTCTTGAAACGAGATATTGCATCTCATATCTATGATTCACGATAAGATATAATATTCATTGCGAAGTGTTATGCATTCCTCGTATACGATTCAAGTGAATGCAAATGCGACACTTCCTTGCAAGGAAATAGCGTTTGCAGATGTCTACGTATCGAAGCAATAGCTTTCTAAAGCTTCTTAAAACGCGATATCGCATCTCATTTCTATGTTTCATGGTAAGACATAGTATGATTTGCGAAGTGCCATGTATTCCTCGTCTACACTTCAAATGAATGTATATGCGACACTTCCTTGCAAGGAAATAGCGTTTGCAGATGTCTACGTATCGTAGCAATAGAGTTTTTATGATTCTTGAAACGCGATATCGCATCTCATTTCTATGTTTCATGGTAAGATATAATATGATTTGCGAAGTGTTATGTATTCGTCGTCTACACTTCAAATGAATGTGAATGCCACACTTCCTCGCTAGGAAATAGCGTTTGCAGATGTCTACGTATCGTAGCAATAGAGTTTTTATGATTCTTAAAACGCAATATCGCATCTCATTTCTATGTTTCATGGTAAGATATAATATGATTTGCGAAGTGTCTTGTATTCCTCGTCTACACTTCAAAGGAATGTGAACGCGACACTTCCTCGCTAGGAAATGGCGTTTGCAGATGTCTACGTATCGTAGCAATGGAGTTCTTATGATTCTTAAAACGCGATATCGCATCTCATTTCTATGTTTCATGGTAAGATATAATATGATTTGCGAGGTGTTATGTATTCCTCGTCTACACTTCGAATGAATGTAAATGCGACACTTCCTTGCAAAGAAATAGCGTTTGCAGATGTCTACGTATCGTAGCAATAGATTCCTAATGCTTCTTAAAACGCGATATCGCATCTCATTTCTATGTTTCATGGTAAGATATAACATGATTTGCGAAGTGTTATGTATTCCTCGTCTACACTTCAAATGAATGTGAGTGCGATACTTCCTCGCTAGGAAATAGCGTTTGCAGATGTCTACGTATCGTAGCAATAGCTTTCTAATGCTTCTTAAAACGCGATATGCCATCTCATTTCTATGTTTCATGGTAAGATATAATATGATTTGCGAAGTGTCATGTATTCCTCGTCTACACTTCAAATGAATGTAAATGCGACACTTCCTTGCTAGGAAATAGCGTTTGCAGATGTCTAGGTATCATAGCAATAGAGTTCAAATGCTTCTAGAAACGAGATATTGCATCTCATATCTATGATTCATGATAAGATATAATAATCATTGCGAAGTGTTATGCATTCCTCGTATACGATACAAATGAATACAAATGCGACACTTGCTTGCAAGGAAATAGCGTTTGCAGATGTCTACGTATCGAAGCAATAGAGTTCAGATGCTTGTTAAAACGAGATATTGCATCTCATATCTATGTTTTATGATAAGATATAATATTCATTTGGAAGTGTTATGAATTCCTCGTCTACGATTCAAATGAATGTAAATGCGACACTTCCTTGCAAGGAAATAGCGTTTGCAGATGTCTACGTATCGTAGCAATAGAGTTTTTATGATTCTTAAAACGCGATATAGCATCCCATTTCTATGTTTCATGGTAAGATATAATATGATTTGCGAAGTGTTATGTATTCCTCGTCTACACTTCAAATGAATGTGAATGCCACACTTCCTCGCTGGGAAATAGCGTTTGCAGATGTCCACGTATCGTAGCAATAGAGTTCTTATGATTCTTATAACGCGATATCGCATCTCATTTCTATGTTTCATGGTAAGATGTAATATGATTTGCGAAGTGTTATGTATTCCTCGTCTACATTTCAAATGAATGTAAATGCGACACTTCCTTGCAAGCAAATAGCGTTTGCAGATGTCTACGTATCGAAGCAATAGAGTTCTTATGATTCTTAAAACGCGATATCGCATCTCATTTCTATCTTTCATGGTAAGATATAATATTCATTGCGAAGTGTTATGCATTCCTCGTCTACGATTCAAATGAATGTAAATGCGACACTTCCTTGCAAGGAAATAGCGTTTGCAGATGTCTACGTATCGTAGCAATAGAGTTTTTATGATTCTTAAAACTCGATATCGCATCTCATTTCTATATTTCATGGTAAGATATAATATGTTTTGCGAAGTGTTATGTATTCCTCGTCTACACTCCAAATGATTGTGAATGCGACACTTCCTTGCAAGCAAATAGCGTTTGCAGATGTCTACGTATCGAAGCAATAGAGTTCTTATGATTCTTAAAACGCGATATCGCATCTCATTTCTATCTTTCATGGTAAGATATAATATTCATTGCGAAGTGTTATGCATTCCTCGTCTACGATTCAAATGAATGTAAATGCGACACTTCCTTGCAAGGAAATAGCGTTTGCAGATGTCTACGTATCGTAGCAATAGAGTTTTTATGATTCTTAAAACTCGATATCGCATCTCATTTCTATATTTCATGGTAAGATATAATATGTTTTGCGAAGTGTTATGTATTCCTCGTCTACACTCCAAATGATTGTGAATGCGACACTTCCTTGCAAGGAAATAGCGTTTGCAGATGTCTACGTATCGTAGCAATGGAGTTCTAATGATTCTTAAAACGCGATATCGCATCTCAATTCTATGTTTCATGGTAAGATATAATATGATTTGCGAAGTGTTATGTATTCCTCGTCTACACTTCAAATGAATGTGAATGCGTTACTTCCTCGCTAGGAAATAGCGTTTGCAGATGTCTACGTATCGTAGCAATAGAGTTTTTATGATTCTTGAAACGCGATATCGCATCTCATTTCTATGTTTCATGGTAAGATATAATATGATTTGCGAAGTGTTATGTATTCGTCGTCTACACTTCAAATGAATGTGAATGCCACACTTCCTCGCTAGGAAATAGCGTTTGCAGATGTCTACGTATCGTAGCAATAGAGTTTTTATGATTCTTAAAACGCAATATCGCATCTCATTTCTATGTTTCATGGTAAGATATAATATGATTTGCGAAGTGTCTTGTATTCCTCGTCTACACTTCAAAGGAATGTGAACGCGACACTTCCTCGCTAGGAAATGGCGTTTGCAGATGTCTACGTATCGTAGCAATGGAGTTCTTATGATTCTTAAAACGCGATATCGCATCTCATTTCTATGTTTCATGGTAAGATATAATATGATTTGCGAGGTGTTATGTATTCCTCGTCTACACTTCGAATGAATGTAAATGCGACACTTCCTTGCAAAGAAATAGCGTTTGCAGATGTCTACGTATCGTAGCAATAGATTCCTAATGCTTCTTAAAACGCGATATCGCATCTCATTTCTATGTTTCATGGTAAGATATAACATGATTTGCGAAGTGTTATGTATTCCTCGTCTACACTTCAAATGAATGTGAGTGCGATACTTCCTCGCTAGGAAATAGCGTTTGCAGATGTCTACGTATCGTAGCAATAGCTTTCTAATGCTTCTTAAAACGCGATATGCCATCTCATTTCTATGTTTCATGGTAAGATATAATATGATTTGCGAAGTGTCATGTATTCCTCGTCTACACTTCAAATGAATGTAAATGCGACACTTCCTTGCTAGGAAATAGCGTTTGCAGATGTCTAGGTATCATAGCAATAGAGTTCAAATGCTTCTAGAAACGAGATATTGCATCTCATATCTATGATTCATGATAAGATATAATAATCATTGCGAAGTGTTATGCATTCCTCGTATACGATACAAATGAATACAAATGCGACACTTGCTTGCAAGGAAATAGCGTTTGCAGATGTCTACGTATCGAAGCAATAGAGTTCAGATGCTTGTTAAAACGAGATATTGCATCTCATATCTATGTTTTATGATAAGATATAATATTCATTTGGAAGTGTTATGAATTCCTCGTCTACGATTCAAATGAATGTAAATGCGACACTTCCTTGCAAGGAAATAGCGTTTGCAGATGTCTACGTATCGTAGCAATAGAGTTTTTATGATTCTTAAAACGCGATATAGCATCCCATTTCTATGTTTCATGGTAAGATATAATATGATTTGCGAAGTGTTATGTATTCCTCGTCTACACTTCAAATGAATGTGAATGCCACACTTCCTCGCTGGGAAATAGCGTTTGCAGATGTCCACGTATCGTAGCAATAGAGTTCTTATGATTCTTATAACGCGATATCGCATCTCATTTCTATGTTTCATGGTAAGATGTAATATGATTTGCGAAGTGTTATGTATTCCTCGTCTACATTTCAAATGAATGTAAATGCGACACTTCCTTGCAAGCAAATAGCGTTTGCAGATGTCTACGTATCGAAGCAATAGAGTTCTTATGATTCTTAAAACGCGATATCGCATCTCATTTCTATCTTTCATGGTAAGATATAATATTCATTGCGAAGTGTTATGCATTCCTCGTCTACGATTCAAATGAATGTAAATGCGACACTTCCTTGCAAGGAAATAGCGTTTGCAGATGTCTACGTATCGTAGCAATAGAGTTTTTATGATTCTTAAAACTCGATATCGCATCTCATTTCTATATTTCATGGTAAGATATAATATGTTTTGCGAAGTGTTATGTATTCCTCGTCTACACTTCAAATGAATGTGAGTGCGGTCCTTCCTCGCTAGGAAATAGCGTTTGCAGATGTCTACGTATCGTAGCAATAGCTTTCTAATGCTTCTTAAAACGCGATATGCCATCTCATTTCTATGTTTCATGGTGAGATATAATATGATTTGCGAAGTGTCATGTATTCCTCGTCTACACTTCAAATGAATGTAAATGCGACACTTCCTTGCTAGGAAATAGCGTTTGCAGATTTCTAGGTATCATAGCAATAGAGTTCAAATGCTTCTTGAAACGAGATATTGCATCTCATATCTATGATTCATGATAAGATATAATATGATTTGCGAAGTGTTATGTATTCCTCGTCTACACTTCCAGTGAATGTAAATGCGACACTTGCTAGCAAAGAAATAGCGTTTGCAGATGTTTACGTATCGAAGCAATAGAGTTCAAATGCTTCTTAAAACGAGATATTGCATCTCATATCTATGTTTCATGATAAGATATAATATTCATTGCGAAGTGTTATGCATTCCTCGTCTACGATTCAAATGAATGTAAATGCGACACTTCCTTGCAAGGAAATAGCGTTTACAGATGTCTACCTATCGTAGCAATAGAGTTCTAATGCTTCTTAAAGCGCGATATCGCATCTCATTTCTATGTTTCATGGTAAGATATAATATGATTTGCGAAGTGTTATGTATTCCTCGTCTACACTTCAAATGAATGTAATTGCGACACTTCCTTGCTCGGAAATAGTGTCTGCAGATGTCTAGGCATCGTAGCGATAGCGTTCTAATGCTTCCTGAAACGCGATATCGCATCTCATTTCTATGTTTCATGGTAAGATATAATATGATTTGCGAAGGGTTATGTATTCCTCGTCTACACTTCAAATGAATGTGAATGCAACACTTCCCCGCTCGGAAATAGCGTTTGCAGATGTCTACGTATCGTAGCAATAGATTTCTAATGCTTCTTAAAACGCGATATCACATCTCATTTCTATGTTTCATGGTAGGATATAATATGATTTGCGAAGTGTTCTGTATTCCTCGTCTACACTTCAAATGAATGTAAATGCGACACTTCCTTGCAAGCAAATAGCGTTTGCAGATGTCTACGTATCGAAGCAATAGAGTTCTTATGATTCTTAAAACGCGATATCGCATCTCATTTCTATGTTTCATGGTAAGATATAATATTCATTGCGAAGTGTTACGCATTCCTCGTCTACGATTCAAATGAATGTAAATGCGACACTTCCTTGCAAGGAAATAGCGTTTGCAGATGTCTACGTATCGTAGCAATAGAGTTTTTATGATTCTTAAAACTCGATATCGCATCTCATTTCTATATTTCATGGTAAGATATAATATGATTTGCGAAGTGTTATGTATTCCTCGTCTACACTCCAAATGATTGTGAATGCGACACTTCCTTGCAAGGAAATAGCGTTTGCCGATGTCTACGTATCGTAGCAATGGAGTTCTTATGATTCTTAAAACGCGATATCGCATCTCAATTCTATGTTTCATGGTAAGATATAATACGATTTGCGAAGTGTTATGCATTCCTCGTCTACAGTTCAAATGAATGTAAATGCGAAACTTCCTTGCAAGGAAATAGCGTTTGCAGATGTCTACGTATCGTAGCAATAGATTTCTAATGCTTCTTAAAACGCGATATCGCATCTCATTTCTATGTTTCATGGTAAGATATAATATGATTTGCGAAGTGTTATGTATTCCTCGTCAACACTTCAAATGAATGCAAATGCGACACTTCCTTGCAAGGAAATAGCGTTTGCAGATGTCTACGTATCGAAGCAATAGCTTTCTAAAGCTTCTTAAAACGCGATATCGCATCTCATTTCTATGTTTCATGGTAAGACATAGTATGATTTGCGAAGTGCCATGTATTCCTCGTCTACACTTCAAATGAATGTATATGCGACACTTCCTTGCAAGGAAATCACGTTTGCAGATGTCTACGTATCGTAGCAATAGAGTTTTTATGATTCTTAAAACGCGATATCGCATCTCATTTCTATGTTTCATGGTAAGATATAATATGATTTGCGAAGTGTTATGTATTCGTCGTCTACACTTCAAATGAATGTGAATGCGACACTTCCTTGCAAAGAAATAGCGTTTGCAGATGTCTACGTATCGTAGCAATAGATTCCTAATGCTTCTTAAAACGCGATATCGCATCTCATTTCTATGTTTCATGGTAAGATATAATATGATTTGCGAAGTGTTATGTATTCCTCGTCTACACTTCAAATGAATGTAATTGCGACACTTCCTTGCTCGGAAATAGTGTCTGCAGATGTCTAGGCATCGTAGCGATAGCGTTCTAATGCTTCCTGAAACGCGATATCGCATCTCATTTCTATGTTTCATGGTAAGATATAATATGATTTGCGAAGGTTTATGTATTCCTCGTCTACACTTCAAATGAATGTGAATGCAACACTTCCTCGCTAGGAAATAGCGTTTGCAGATGTCTACGTATCGTAGCAATAGATTTCTAATGCTTCTTAAAACGCGATATCACATCTCATTTCTATGTTTCATGGTAGGATATAATATGATTTGCGAAGTGTTCTGTATTCCTCGTCTACACTTCAAATGAATGTAAATGCGACACTTCCTTGCAAGCAAATAGCGTTTGCAGATGTCTACGTATCGAAGCAATAGAGTTCTTATGATTCTTAAAACGCGATATCGCATCTCATTTCTATGTTTCATGGTAAGATATAATATTCATTGCGAAGTGTTACGCATTCCTCGTCTACGATTCAAATGAATGTAAATGCGACACTTCCTTGCAAGGAAATAGCGTTTGCCGATGTCTACGTATCGTAGCAATGGAGTTCTTATGATTCTTAAAACGCGATATCGCATCTCAATTCTATGTTTCATGGTAAGATATAATATGATTTGCGAAGTGTTATGTATTCCTCGTCTACACTTCAAATGAATGTAAATGCGACACTTCCTTGCTAGGGAATAGCGTTTGCAGATGTCTAGGTATCATAGCAATAGAGTTCAAATGCTTCTTGAAACGAGATATTGCATCTCATATCTATGATTCACGATAAGATATAATATTCATTGCGAAGTGTTATGCATTCCTCGTATACGATTCAAGTGAATGCAAATGCGACACTTCCTTGCAAGGAAATAGCGTTTGCAGATGTCTACGTATCGAAGCAATAGCTTTCTAAAGCTTCTTAAAACGCGATATCGCATCTCATTTCTATGTTTCATGGTAAGACATAGTATGATTTGCGAAGTGCCATGTATTCCTCGTCTACACTTCAAATGAATGTATATGCGACACTTCCTTGCAAGGAAATAGCGTTTGCAGATGTCTACGTATCGTAGCAATAGAGTTTTTATGATTCTTGAAACGCGATATCGCATCTCATTTCTATGTTTCATGGTAAGATATAATATGATTTGCGAAGTGTTATGTATTCGTCGTCTACACTTCAAATGAATGTGAATGCGACACTTCCTTGCAAAGAAATAGCGTTTGCAGATGTCTACGTATCGTAGCAATAGATTCCTAATGCTTCTTAAAACGCGATATCGCATCTCATTTCTATGTTTCATGGTAAGATATAACATGATTTGCGAAGTGTCATGTATTCCTCGTCTACACTTCAAATGAATGTAAATGCGACACTTCCTTGCTAGGAAATAGCGTTTGCAGATGTCTAGGTATCATAGCAATAGAGTTCAGATGCTTCTTGAAACGAGATATTGCATCTCATATCTATGATTCATGATAAGATATAATATTCATTGCGAAGTGTTATGCATTCCTCGTCTACGATTCAAATGAATGTAAATGCGACACTTCCTTGCAAGGAAATAGCGTTTACAGATGTCTACCTATCGTAGCAATAGAGTTCTAATGCTTCTTAAAGCGCGATATCGCATCTCATTTCTATGTTTCATGGTAAGATATAATATGATTTGCGAAGTGTTATATATTCCTCGTCTACACTTCAAATGAATGTAAATGCGGCACTTCTTTGCTAGGAAATAGTGTCTGCAGATGTCTAGGTATCGTAGCGATAGAGTTCTAATGCTTGCTAAAATGCGATATCGCATCTCATTTCTATGTTTCATGGTAAGATATATTATGATTTGCGAAGTGTTATGTATTCCTCGTCTACACTTCAAATGAATGTAATTGCGACACTTCCTTGCTCGGAAATAGTGTCTGCAGATGTCTAGGCATCGTAGCGATAGCGTTCTAATGCTTCCTGAAACGCGATATCGCATCTCATTTCTATGTTTCATGGTAAGATATAATATGATTTGCGAAGGGTTATGTATTCCTCGTCAACACTTCAAATGAATGCAAATGCGACACTTCCTTGCAAGGAAATAGCGTTTGCAGATGTCTACGTATCGAAGCAATAGCTTTCTAAAGCTTCTTAAAACGCGATATCGCATCTCATTTCTATGTTTCATGGTAAGACATAGTATGATTTGCGAAGTGCCATGTATTCCTCGTCTACACTTCAAATGAATGTATATGCGACACTTCCTTGCAAGGAAATCACGTTTGCAGATGTCTACGTATCGTAGCAATAGAGTTTTTATGATTCTTAAAACGCGATATCGCATCTCATTTCTATGTTTCATGGTAAGATATAATATGATTTGCGAAGTGTTATGTATTCGTCGTCTACACTTCAAATGAATGTGAATGCGACACTTCCTTGCAAAGAAATAGCGTTTGCAGATGTCTACGTATCGTAGCAATAGATTCCTAATGCTTCTTAAAACGCGATATCGCATCTCATTTCTATGTTTCATGGTAAGATATAATATGATTTGCGAAGTGTTATGTATTCCTCGTCTACACTTCAAATGAATGTAATTGCGACACTTCCTTGCTCGGAAATAGTGTCTGCAGATGTCTAGGCATCGTAGCGATAGCGTTCTAATGCTTCCTGAAACGCGATATCGCATCTCATTTCTATGTTTCATGGTAAGATATAATATGATTTGCGAAGGTTTATGTATTCCTCGTCTACACTTCAAATGAATGTGAATGCAACACTTCCTCGCTAGGAAATAGCGTTTGCAGATGTCTACGTATCGTAGCAATAGATTTCTAATGCTTCTTAAAACGCGATATCACATCTCATTTCTATGTTTCATGGTAGGATATAATATGATTTGCGAAGTGTTCTGTATTCCTCGTCTACACTTCAAATGAATGTAAATGCGACACTTCCTTGCAAGCAAATAGCGTTTGCAGATGTCTACGTATCGAAGCAATAGAGTTCTTATGATTCTTAAAACGCGATATCGCATCTCATTTCTATGTTTCATGGTAAGATATAATATTCATTGCGAAGTGTTACGCATTCCTCGTCTACGATTCAAATGAATGTAAATGCGACACTTCCTTGCAAGGAAATAGCGTTTGCCGATGTCTACGTATCGTAGCAATGGAGTTCTTATGATTCTTAAAACGCGATATCGCATCTCAATTCTATGTTTCATGGTAAGATATAATATGATTTGCGAAGTGTTATGTATTCCTCGTCTACACTTCGAATGAATGTGAGTGCGATACTTCCTCGCTAGGAAATAGCGTTTGCAGATGTCTACGTATCGTAGCAATAGCTTTCTAATGCTTCTTAAAACGCGATATGCCATCTCATTTCTATGTTTCATGGTAAGATATAATATGATTGGCGAAGTGTCATGTATTCCTCGTCTACACTTCAAATGAATGTAAATGCGACACTTCCTTGCTAGGGAATATCGTTTGCAGATGTCTAGGTATCATAGCAATAGAGTTCAAATGCTTCTTGAAACGAGATATTGCATCTCATATCTATGATTCACGATAAGATATAATATTCATTGCGAAGTGTTATGCATTCCTCGTATACGATTCAAGTGAATGCAAATGCGACACTTCCTTGCAAGGAAATAGCGTTTGCAGATGTCTACGTATCGAAGCAATAGCTTTCTAAAGCTTCTTAAAACGCGATATCGCATCTCATTTCTATGTTTCATGGTAAGACATAGTATGATTTGCGAAGTGCCATGTATTCCTCGTCTACACTTCAAATGAATGTATATGCGACACTTCCTTGCAAGGAAATAGCGTTTGCAGATGTCTACGTATCGTAGCAATAGAGTTTTTATGATTCTTGAAACGCGATATCGCATCTCATTTCTATGTTTCATGGTAAGATATAATATGATTTGCGAAGTGTTATGTATTCGTCGTCTACACTTCAAATGAATGTGAATGCCACACTTCCTCGCTAGGAAATAGCGTTTGCAGATGTCTACGTATCGTAGCAATAGAGTTTTTATGATTCTTAAAACGCGATATCGCATCTCATTTCTATGTTTCATGGTAAGATATAATATGATTTGCGAAGTGTCTTGTATTCCTCGTCTACACTTCAAATGAATGTGAGTGCGATACTTCCTCGCTAGGAAATAGCGTTTGCAGATGTCTACGTATCGTAGCAATAGCTTTCTAATGCTTCTTAAAACGCGATATGCCATCTCATTTCTATGTTTCATGGTAAGATATAATATGATTGACGAAGTGTCATGTATTCCTCGTCTACACTTCAAATGAATGTAAATGCGACACTTCCTTGCTAGGGAATAGCGTTTGCAGATGTCTAGGTATCATAGCAATAGAGTTCAAATGCTTCTTGAAACGAGATATTGCATCTCATATCTATGATTCACGATAAGATATAATATTCATTGCGAAGTGTTATGCATTCCTCGTATACGATTCAAGTGAATGCAAATGCGACACTTCCTTGCAAGGAAATAGCGTTTGCAGATGTCTACGTATCGAAGCAATAGCTTTCTAAAGCTTCTTAAAACGCGATATCGCATCTCATTTCTATGTTTCATGGTAAGACATAGTATGATTTGCGAAGTGCCATGTATTCCTCGTCTACACTTCAAATGAATGTATATGCGACACTTCCTTGCAAGGAAATAGCGTTTGCAGATGTCTACGTATCGTAGCAATAGAGTTTTTATGATTCTTGAAACGCGATATCGCATCTCATTTCTATGTTTCATGGTAAGATATAATATGATTTGCGAAGTGTTATGTATTCGTCGTCTACACTTCAAATGAATGTGAATGCCACACTTCCTCGCTAGGAAATAGCGTTTGCAGATGTCTACGTATCGTAGCAATAGAGTTTTTATGATTCTTAAAACGCAATATCGCATCTCATTTCTATGTTTCATGGTAAGATATAATATGATTTGCGAAGTGTCTTGTATTCCTCGTCTACACTTCAAAGGAATGTGAACGCGACACTTCCTCGCTAGGAAATGGCGTTTGCAGATGTCTACGTATCGTAGCAATGGAGTTCTTATGATTCTTAAAACGCGATATCGCATCTCATTTCTATGTTTCATGGTAAGATATAATATGATTTGCGAGGTGTTATGTATTCCTCGTCTACACTTCGAATGAATGTAAATGCGACACTTCCTTGCAAAGAAATAGCGTTTGCAGATGTCTACGTATCGTAGCAATAGATTCCTAATGCTTCTTAAAACGCGATATCGCATCTCATTTCTATGTTTCATGGTAAGATATAACATGATTTGCGAAGTGTTATGTATTCCTCGTCTACACTTCAAATGAATGTGAGTGCGATACTTCCTCGCTAGGAAATAGCGTTTGCAGATGTCTACGTATCGTAGCAATAGCTTTCTAATGCTTCTTAAAACGCGATATGCCATCTCATTTCTATGTTTCATGGTAAGATATAATATGATTTGCGAAGTGTCATGTATTCCTCGTCTACACTTCAAATGAATGTAAATGCGACACTTCCTTGCTAGGAAATAGCGTTTGCAGATGTCTAGGTATCATAGCAATAGAGTTCAAATGCTTCTAGAAACGAGATATTGCATCTCATATCTATGATTCATGATAAGATATAATAATCATTGCGAAGTGTTATGCATTCCTCGTATACGATACAAATGAATACAAATGCGACACTTGCTTGCAAGGAAATAGCGTTTGCAGATGTCTACGTATCGAAGCAATAGAGTTCAGATGCTTGTTAAAACGAGATATTGCATCTCATATCTATGTTTTATGATAAGATATAATATTCATTTGGAAGTGTTATGAATTCCTCGTCTACGATTCAAATGAATGTAAATGCGACACTTCCTTGCAAGGAAATAGCGTTTGCAGATGTCTACGTATCGTAGCAATAGAGTTTTTATGATTCTTAAAACGCGATATAGCATCCCATTTCTATGTTTCATGGTAAGATATAATATGATTTGCGAAGTGTTATGTATTCCTCGTCTACACTTCAAATGAATGTGAATGCCACACTTCCTCGCTGGGAAATAGCGTTTGCAGATGTCCACGTATCGTAGCAATAGAGTTCTTATGATTCTTATAACGCGATATCGCATCTCATTTCTATGTTTCATGGTAAGATGTAATATGATTTGCGAAGTGTTATGTATTCCTCGTCTACACTTCAAATGAATGTAATTGCGACACTTCCTTGCTCGGAAATAGTGTCTGCAGATGTCTAGGCATCGTAGCGATAGCGTTCTAATGCTTCCTGAAACGCGATATCGCATCTCATTTCTATGTTTCATGGTAAGATATAATATGATTTGCGAAGGTTTATGTATTCCTCGTCTACACTTCAAATGAATGTGAATGCAACACTTCCTCGCTAGGAAATAGCGTTTGCAGATGTCTACGTATCGTAGCAATAGATTTCTAATGCTTCTTAAAACGCGATATCACATCTCATTTCTATGTTTCATGGTAGGATATAATATGATTTGCGAAGTGTTCTGTATTCCTCGTCTACACTTCAAATGAATGTAAATGCGACACTTCCTTGCAAGCAAATAGCGTTTGCAGATGTCTACGTATCGAAGCAATAGAGTTCTTATGATTCTTAAAACGCGATATCGCATCTCATTTCTATGTTTCATGGTAAGATATAATATTCATTGCGAAGTGTTACGCATTCCTCGTCTACGATTCAAATGAATGTAAATGCGACACTTCCTTGCAAGGAAATAGCGTTTGCCGATGTCTACGTATCGTAGCAATGGAGTTCTTATGATTCTTAAAACGCGATATCGCATCTCAATTCTATGTTTCATGGTAAGATATAATATGATTTGCGAAGTGTTATGTATTCCTCGTCTACACTTCAAATGAATGTAAATGCGACACTTCCTTGCTAGGGAATAGCGTTTGCAGATGTCTAGGTATCATAGCAATAGAGTTCAAATGCTTCTTGAAACGAGATATTGCATCTCATATCTATGATTCACGATAAGATATAATATTCATTGCGAAGTGTTATGCATTCCTCGTATACGATTCAAGTGAATGCAAATGCGACACTTCCTTGCAAGGAAATAGCGTTTGCAGATGTCTACGTATCGAAGCAATAGCTTTCTAAAGCTTCTTAAAACGCGATATCGCATCTCATTTCTATGTTTCATGGTAAGACATAGTATGATTTGCGAAGTGCCATGTATTCCTCGTCTACACTTCAAATGAATGTATATGCGACACTTCCTTGCAAGGAAATAGCGTTTGCAGATGTCTACGTATCGTAGCAATAGAGTTTTTATGATTCTTGAAACGCGATATCGCATCTCATTTCTATGTTTCATGGTAAGATATAATATGATTTGCGAAGTGTTATGTATTCGTCGTCTACACTTCAAATGAATGTGAATGCGACACTTCCTTGCAAAGAAATAGCGTTTGCAGATGTCTACGTATCGTAGCAATAGATTCCTAATGCTTCTTAAAACGCGATATCGCATCTCATTTCTATGTTTCATGGTAAGATATAACATGATTTGCGAAGTGTCATGTATTCCTCGTCTACACTTCAAATGAATGTAAATGCGACACTTCCTTGCTAGGAAATAGCGTTTGCAGATGTCTAGGTATCATAGCAATAGAGTTCAAATGCTTCTTGAAACGAGATATTGCATCTCATATCTATGATTCATGATAAGATATAATATTCATTGCGAAGTGTTATGCATTCCTCGTCTACGATTCAAATGAATGTAAATGCGACACTTCCTTGCAAGGAAATAGCGTTTACAGATGTCTACCTATCGTAGCAATAGAGTTCTAATGCTTCTTAAAGCGCGATATCGCATCTCATTTCTATGTTTCATGGTAAGATATAATATGATTTGCGAAGTGTTATATATTCCTCGTCTACACTTCAAATGAATGTAAATGCGGCACTTCTTTGCTAGGAAATAGTGTCTGCAGATGTCTAGGTATCGTAGCGATAGAGTTCTAATGCTTGCTAAAATGCGATATCGCATCTCATTTCTATGTTTCATGGTAAGATATATTATGATTTGCGAAGTGTTATGTATTCCTCGTCTACACTTCAAATGAATGTAATTGCGACACTTCCTTGCTCGGAAATAGTGTCTGCAGATGTCTAGGCATCGTAGCGATAGCTTTCTAAAGCTTCTTAAAACGCGATATCGCATCTCATTTCTATGTTTCATGGTAAGACATAGTATGATTTGCGAAGTGCCATGTATTCCTCGTCTACACTTCAAATGAATGTATATGCGACACTTCCTTGCAAGGAAATCACGTTTGCAGATGTCTACGTATCGTAGCAATAGAGTTTTTATGATTCTTAAAACGCGATATCGCATCTCATTTCTATGTTTCATGGTAAGATATAATATGATTTGCGAAGTGTTATGTATTCGTCGTCTACACTTCAAATGAATGTGAATGCGACACTTCCTTGCAAAGAAATAGCGTTTGCAGATGTCTACGTATCGTAGCAATAGATTCCTAATGCTTCTTAAAACGCGATATCGCATCTCATTTCTATGTTTCATGGTAAGATATAATATGATTTGCGAAGTGTTATGTATTCCTCGTCTACACTTCAAATGAATGTAATTGCGACACTTCCTTGCTCGGAAATAGTGTCTGCAGATGTCTAGGCATCGTAGCGATAGCGTTCTAATGCTTCCTGAAACGCGATATCGCATCTCATTTCTATGTTTCATGGTAAGATATAATATGATTTGCGAAGGTTTATGTATTCCTCGTCTACACTTCAAATGAATGTGAATGCAACACTTCCTCGCTAGGAAATAGCGTTTGCAGATGTCTACGTATCGTAGCAATAGATTTCTAATGCTTCTTAAAACGCGATATCACATCTCATTTCTATGTTTCATGGTAGGATATAATATGATTTGCGAAGTGTTCTGTATTCCTCGTCTACACTTCAAATGAATGTAAATGCGACACTTCCTTGCAAGCAAATAGCGTTTGCAGATGTCTACGTATCGAAGCAATAGAGTTCTTATGATTCTTAAAACGCGATATCGCATCTCATTTCTATGTTTCATGGTAAGATATAATATTCATTGCGAAGTGTTACGCATTCCTCGTCTACGATTCAAATGAATGTAAATGCGACACTTCCTTGCAAGGAAATAGCGTTTGCCGATGTCTACGTATCGTAGCAATGGAGTTCTTATGATTCTTAAAACGCGATATCGCATCTCAATTCTATGTTTCATGGTAAGATATAATATGATTTGCGAAGTGTTATGTATTCCTCGTCTACACTTCGAATGAATGTGAGTGCGATACTTCCTCGCTAGGAAATAGCGTTTGCAGATGTCTACGTATCGTAGCAATAGCTTTCTAATGCTTCTTAAAACGCGATATGCCATCTCATTTCTATGTTTCATGGTAAGATATAATATGATTGGCGAAGTGTCATGTATTCCTCGTCTACACTTCAAATGAATGTAAATGCGACACTTCCTTGCTAGGGAATATCGTTTGCAGATGTCTAGGTATCATAGCAATAGAGTTCAAATGCTTCTTGAAACGAGATATTGCATCTCATATCTATGATTCACGATAAGATATAATATTCATTGCGAAGTGTTATGCATTCCTCGTATACGATTCAAGTGAATGCAAATGCGACACTTCCTTGCAAGGAAATAGCGTTTGCAGATGTCTACGTATCGAAGCAATAGCTTTCTAAAGCTTCTTAAAACGCGATATCGCATCTCATTTCTATGTTTCATGGTAAGACATAGTATGATTTGCGAAGTGCCATGTATTCCTCGTCTACACTTCAAATGAATGTATATGCGACACTTCCTTGCAAGGAAATAGCGTTTGCAGATGTCTACGTATCGTAGCAATAGAGTTTTTATGATTCTTGAAACGCGATATCGCATCTCATTTCTATGTTTCATGGTAAGATATAATATGATTTGCGAAGTGTTATGTATTCGTCGTCTACACTTCAAATGAATGTGAATGCCACACTTCCTCGCTAGGAAATAGCGTTTGCAGATGTCTACGTATCGTAGCAATAGAGTTTTTATGATTCTTAAAACGCGATATCGCATCTCATTTCTATGTTTCATGGTAAGATATAATATGATTTGCGAAGTGTCTTGTATTCCTCGTCTACACTTCAAATGAATGTGAGTGCGATACTTCCTCGCTAGGAAATAGCGTTTGCAGATGTCTACGTATCGTAGCAATAGCTTTCTAATGCTTCTTAAAACGCGATATGCCATCTCATTTCTATGTTTCATGGTAAGATATAATATGATTGGCGAAGTGTCATGTATTCCTCGTCTACACTTCAAATGAATGTAAATGCGACACTTCCTTGCTAGGGAATAGCGTTTGCAGATGTCTAGGTATCATAGCAATAGAGTTCAAATGCTTCTTGAAACGAGATATTGCATCTCATATCTATGATTCACGATAAGATATAATATTCATTGCGAAGTGTTATGCATTCCTCGTATACGATTCAAGTGAATGCAAATGCGACACTTCCTTGCAAGGAAATAGCGTTTGCAGATGTCTACGTATCGAAGCAATAGCTTTCTAAAGCTTCTTAAAACGCGATATCGCATCTCATTTCTATGTTTCATGGTAAGACATAGTATGATTTGCGAAGTGCCATGTATTCCTCGTCTACACTTCAAATGAATGTATATGCGACACTTCCTTGCAAGGAAATAGCGTTTGCAGATGTCTACGTATCGTAGCAATAGAGTTTTTATGATTCTTGAAACGCGATATCGCATCTCATTTCTATGTTTCATGGTAAGATATAATATGATTTGCGAAGTGTTATGTATTCGTCGTCTACACTTCAAATGAATGTGAATGCCACACTTCCTCGCTAGGAAATAGCGTTTGCAGATGTCTACGTATCGTAGCAATAGAGTTTTTATGATTCTTAAAACGCAATATCGCATCTCATTTCTATGTTTCATGGTAAGATATAATATGATTTGCGAAGTGTCTTGTATTCCTCGTCTACACTTCAAAGGAATGTGAACGCGACACTTCCTCGCTAGGAAATGGCGTTTGCAGATGTCTACGTATCGTAGCAATGGAGTTCTTATGATTCTTAAAACGCGATATCGCATCTCATTTCTATGTTTCATGGTAAGATATAATATGATTTGCGAGGTGTTATGTATTCCTCGTCTACACTTCGAATGAATGTAAATGCGACACTTCCTTGCAAAGAAATAGCGTTTGCAGATGTCTACGTATCGTAGCAATAGATTCCTAATGCTTCTTAAAACGCGATATCGCATCTCATTTCTATGTTTCATGGTAAGATATAACATGATTTGCGAAGTGTTATGTATTCCTCGTCTACACTTCAAATGAATGTGAGTGCGATACTTCCTCGCTAGGAAATAGCGTTTGCAGATGTCTACGTATCGTAGCAATAGCTTTCTAATGCTTCTTAAAACGCGATATGCCATCTCATTTCTATGTTTCATGGTAAGATATAATATGATTTGCGAAGTGTCATGTATTCCTCGTCTACACTTCAAATGAATGTAAATGCGACACTTCCTTGCTAGGAAATAGCGTTTGCAGATGTCTAGGTATCATAGCAATAGAGTTCAAATGCTTCTAGAAACGAGATATTGCATCTCATATCTATGATTCATGATAAGATATAATAATCATTGCGAAGTGTTATGCATTCCTCGTATACGATACAAATGAATACAAATGCGACACTTGCTTGCAAGGAAATAGCGTTTGCAGATGTCTACGTATCGAAGCAATAGAGTTCAGATGCTTGTTAAAACGAGATATTGCATCTCATATCTATGTTTTATGATAAGATATAATATTCATTTGGAAGTGTTATGAATTCCTCGTCTACGATTCAAATGAATGTAAATGCGACACTTCCTTGCAAGGAAATAGCGTTTGCAGATGTCTACGTATCGTAGCAATAGAGTTTTTATGATTCTTAAAACGCGATATAGCATCCCATTTCTATGTTTCATGGTAAGATATAATATGATTTGCGAAGTGTTATGTATTCCTCGTCTACACTTCAAATGAATGTGAATGCCACACTTCCTCGCTGGGAAATAGCGTTTGCAGATGTCCACGTATCGTAGCAATAGAGTTCTTATGATTCTTATAACGCGATATCGCATCTCATTTCTATGTTTCATGGTAAGATGTAATATGATTTGCGAAGTGTTATGTATTCCTCGTCTACATTTCAAATGAATGTAAATGCGACACTTCCTTGCAAGCAAATAGCGTTTGCAGATGTCTACGTATCGAAGCAATAGAGTTCTTATGATTCTTAAAACGCGATATCGCATCTCATTTCTATCTTTCATGGTAAGATATAATATTCATTGCGAAGTGTTATGCATTCCTCGTCTACGATTCAAATGAATGTAAATGCGACACTTCCTTGCAAGGAAATAGCGTTTGCAGATGTCTACGTATCGTAGCAATAGAGTTTTTATGATTCTTAAAACTCGATATCGCATCTCATTTCTATATTTCATGGTAAGATATAATATGTTTTGCGAAGTGTTATGTATTCCTCGTCTACACTCCAAATGATTGTGAATGCGACACTTCCTTGCAAGCAAATAGCGTTTGCAGATGTCTACGTATCGAAGCAATAGAGTTCTTATGATTCTTAAAACGCGATATCGCATCTCATTTCTATCTTTCATGGTAAGATATAATATTCATTGCGAAGTGTTATGCATTCCTCGTCTACGATTCAAATGAATGTAAATGCGATACTTCCTTGCAAGGAAATAGCGTTTGCAGATGTCTACGTATCGTAGCAATAGAGTTTTTATGATTCTTAAAACTCGATATCGCATCTCATTTCTATATTTCATGGTAAGATATAATATGTTTTGCGAAGTGTTATGTATTCCTCGTCTACACTCCAAATGATTGTGAATGCGACACTTCCTTGCAAGGAAATAGCGTTTGCACATGTCTACGTATCGTAGCAATGGAGTTCTAATGATTCTTAAAACGCGATATCGCATCTCAATTCTATGTTTCATGGTAAGATATAATATGATTTGCGAAGTGTTATGCATTCCTCATCTACACTTCAAATGAATGTAAATGCGAAACTTCCTTGCAAGGAAATAGCGTTTGCAGATGTCTACGTATCGTAGTAATAGATTTCTAATGCTTCTTAAAACGCGATATCGCATCCCATTTCTATGTTTCATGGTAAGATATAATATGATTTGCGAAGTGTTATGTATTCCTCGTCTACACTTCAAATGAATGTGAATGCGTTACTTCCTCGCTAGGAAATAGCGTTTGCAGATGTCTACGTATCGTAGCAATAGAGTTTTTATGATTCTTGAAACGCGATATCGCATCTCATTTCTATGTTTCATGGTAAGATATAATATGATTTGCGAAGTGTTATGTATTCGTCGTCTACACTTCAAATGAATGTGAATGCCACACTTCCTCGCTAGGAAATAGCGTTTGCAGATGTCTACGTATCGTAGCAATAGAGTTTTTATGATTCTTAAAACGCAATATCGCATCTCATTTCTATGTTTCATGGTAAGATATAATATGATTTGCGAAGTGTCTTGTATTCCTCGTCTACACTTCAAAGGAATGTGAACGCGACACTTCCTCGCTAGGAAATGACGTTTGCAGATGTCTACGTATCGTAGCAATGGAGTTCTTATGATTCTTAAAACGCGATATCGCATCTCATTTCTATGTTTCATGGTAAGATATAATATGATTTGCGAGGTGTTATGTATTCCTCGTCTACACTTCGAATGAATGTAAATGCGACACTTCCTTGCAAAGAAATAGCGTTTGCAGATGTCTACGTATCGTAGCAATAGATTCCTAATGCTTCTTAAAACGCGATATCGCATCTCATTTCTATGTTTCATGGTAAGATATAACATGATTTGCGAAGTGTTATGTATTCCTCGTCTACACTTCAAATGAATGTGAGTGCGATACTTCCTCGCTAGGAAATAGCGTTTGCAGATGTCTACGTATCGTAGCAATAGCTTTCTAATGCTTCTTAAAACGCGATATGCCATCTCATTTCTATGTTTCATGGTAAGATATAATATGATTTGCGAAGTGTCATGTATTCCTCGTCTACACTTCAAATGAATGTAAATGCGACACTTCCTTGCTAGGAAATAGCGTTTGCAGATGTCTAGGTATCATAGCAATAGAGTTCAAATGCTTCTAGAAACGAGATATTGCATCTCATATCTATGATTCATGATAAGATATAATAATCATTGCGAAGTGTTATGCATTCCTCGTATACGATACAAATGAATACAAATGCGACACTTGCTTGCAAGGAAATAGCGTTTGCAGATGTCTACGTATCGAAGCAATAGAGTTCAGATGCTTGTTAAAACGAGATATTGCATCTCATATCTATGTTTTATGATAAGATATAATATTCATTTGGAAGTGTTATGAATTCCTCGTCTACGATTCAAATGAATGTAAATGCGACACTTCCTTGCAAGGAAATAGCGTTTGCAGATGTCTACGTATCGTAGCAATAGAGTTTTTATGATTCTTAAAACGCGATATAGCATCCCATTTCTATGTTTCATGGTAAGATATAATATGATTTGCGAAGTGTTATGTATTCCTCGTCTACACTTCAAATGAATGTGAATGCCACACTTCCTCGCTGGGAAATAGCGTTTGCAGATGTCCACGTATCGTAGCAATAGAGTTCTTATGATTCTTATAACGCGATATCGCATCTCATTTCTATGTTTCATGGTAAGATGTAATATGATTTGCGAAGTGTTATGTATTCCTCGTCTACATTTCAAATGAATGTAAATGCGACACTTCCTTGCAAGCAAATAGCGTTTGCAGATGTCTACGTATCGAAGCAATAGAGTTCTTATGATTCTTAAAACGCGATATCGCATCTCATTTCTATCTTTCATGGTAAGATATAATATTCATTGCGAAGTGTTATGCATTCCTCGTCTACGATTCAAATGAATGTAAATGCGACACTTCCTTGCAAGGAAATAGCGTTTGCAGATGTCTACGTATCGTAGCAATAGAGTTTTTATGATTCTTAAAACTCGATATCGCATCTCATATCTATATTTCATGGTAAGATATAATATGTTTTGCGAAGTGTTATGTATTCCTCGTCTACACTCCAAATGATTGTGAATGCGACACTTCCTTGCAAGCAAATAGCGTTTGCAGATGTCTACGTATCGAAGCAATAGAGTTCTTATGATTCTTAAAACGCGATATCGCATCTCATTTCTATCTTTCATGGTAAGATATAATATTCATTGCGAAGTGTTATGCATTCCTCGTCTACGATTCAAATGAATGTAAATGCGACACTTCCTTGCAAGGAAATAGCGTTTGCAGATGTCTACGTATCGTAGCAATAGAGTTTTTATGATTCTTAAAACTCGATATCGCATCTCATTTCTATATTTCATGGTAAGATATAATATGTTTTGCGAAGTGTTATGTATTCCTCGTCTACACTCCAAATGATTGTGAATGCGATACTTCCTTGCAAGGAAATAGCGTTTGCAGATGTCTACGTATCGTAGCAATGGAGTTCTAATGATTCTTAAAACGCGATATCGCATCTCAATTCTATGTTTCATGGTAAGATATAATATGATTTGCGAAGTGTTATGCATTCCTCATCTACACTTCAAATGAATGTAAATGCGAAACTTCCTTGCAAGGAAATAGCGTTTGCAGATGTCTACGTATCGTAGCAATAGATTTCTAATGCTTCTTAAAACGCGATATCGCATCCCATTTCTATGTTTCATGGTAAGATATAATATGATTTGCGAAGTGTTATGTATTCCTCGTCTACACTTCAAATGAATGTGAATGCGTTACTTCCTCGCTAGGAAATAGCGTTTGCAGATGTCTACGTATCGTAGCAATGGAGTTTTTATGATTCTTAAAACGCGATATCGCATCTCATTTCTATGTTTCATGGTAAGATATAGTATGATTTGCGAAGTGTTATGTATTCCTCGTCTACACTTCAAATGAATGTAAATGCGACACTTCCTTGCTAGGAAATAGCGTCTGCAGATGTCTAGGTATCGTAGCAATAGAGTTCAAATGCTTCTTAAAACGAGATATTGCATCTCATATCTATGTTTCATGATAAGATATAATATTCATTGCGAAGTGTTATGCATTCCTCGTATACGATTCAAATGAATGTGAATGCGATACTTCCTCGCTAGGAAATAGCGTTTGCAGATGTCTACGTATCGTAGCAGTAGCTTTCTAATGCTTCTTAAAACGCGATATCGCATCTCATTTCTATGTTTCATGGTAAGATATAATATGATTTGCGAAGTGTTATGTATTCCTCGTCTACTCTTCAAATGAATGTGAATGCCACACTTCCTCGCTAGGAAATAGCGTTTGCAGATGTCTACGTTTCGTAGCAATAGAGTTCTTATGATTCTTAAAACGCGATATCGCATCTCATTTCTATGTTTCATGGTAAGATATAATATTCATTGCGAAGTGTCATGTATTCCTCGTCTACACTTCAAATGAATGTAAATGCGACACTTCCTTGCTAGGAAATAGCGTTTGCAGATGTCTAGGCATCATAGCAATAGAGTTCAAATGCTTCTTGAAACGAGATATTGCATCTCATATCTATGATTCATGATAAGATATAATAATCATTGCGAAGTGTTATGCATTCCTCGTATACGATTCAAATGAATGCAAATGCGACACTTGCTTGCAAGGAAATAGCGTTTGCAGATGTCTACGTATCGAAGCAATAGAGTTCAGATGCTTGTTAAAACGAGATATTGCATCTCATATCTATGTTTTATGATAAGATATAATATTCATTTGGAAGTGTTATGCATTCCTCGTATAAGATTCAAATGAATGCAAATGCGACACTTCCTTGCAAGGAAATAGCGTTTGCAGATGTCTACGTATCGAAGCAATAGGGTTCAAATGCTTGTTAAAACGAGATATTGCATCTCATATCTATGTTTTATGATAAGATATAATATTCATTTGGAAGTGTTATGCATTCCTCGTCTACGATTCAAATGAATATAAATGCGACACTTCCTTGCAAGGAAATAGCGTTTGCAGATGTCTACGTATCGTAGCAATAGAGTTTTTATGATTCTTAAAACGCGATATCGCATCCCATTTCTATGTTTCATGGTAAGATATAATATGATTTGCGAAGTGTTATGTATTCCTCGTCTACACTTAAAATGAATGTGAATGCCACACTTCCTCGCTGGGAAATAGCGTTTGCAGATGTCCACGTATCGTAGCAATAGAGTTCTTATGATTCTTAAAACGCGATATCGCATCTCATTTCTATGTTTCATGGTAAGATATAATATGATTTGCGAAGTGTTATGTATTCCTCGTCTACACTTCAAATGAATGTAAATGCGACACTTCCTTGCACGCAAATAGCGTTTGCAGATGTCTACGTATCGAAGCAATAGAGTTCTTATGATTCTTAAAACGCGATATCGCATCTCATTTATATGTTTCATGGTAACATATAATATTCATTGCGAAGTGTTATGCATTCCTCGTCTACGATTCAAATGATTGTAATTGCGACACTTCCTTGCAAGGAAATAGCGTTTGCAGATGTCTACGTATCGTAGCAATAGAGTTTTTATGATTCTTAAAACTCGATATCGCATTTCATTTCTATATTTCATGGTAAGATATTATATGATTTGCGAAGTGTTATGTATTCCTCGTCTACACTCCAAATGATTGTGAATGCGACACTTCCTTGCAAGGAAATAGCGTTTGCAGATGTCTACGTATCGTTGCAATGGAGTTCTTATGATTCTTAAAACGCGATATCGCATCTCAATTCTATGTTTCATGGTAAGATATAATATGATTTGCGAAGTGTTATGCATTCCTCGTCTACACTTCAAATGAATGTAAATGCGAAACTTCCTTGCAAGGAAATAGCGTTTGCAGATGTCTACGTATCGTAGCAATAGATTTCTAATGCTTCTTAAAACGCGATATCGCATCTCATTTCTATGTTTCATGGTAAGATATAATATGATTTGCGAAGTGTTATGTATTCCTCGTCAACACTTCAAATGAATGCAAATGCTACACTTCCTCGCTAGGAAATAGCGTTTGCAGATGTCTACGTATCGTAGCAATAGAGTTTTTATGATTCTTAAAACGCGATATCGCATCTCATTTCTATGTTTCATGGTAAGATATAATATGATTTGCGAAGTGTCTTGTATTCCTCGTCTACACTTCAAAGGAATGTGAACGCGACACTTCCTCGCTAGGAAATAGCGTTTGCAGATGTCTACGTATCGTAGCAACGGAGTTCTTATGATTCTTAAAACGCGATATCGCATCTCAATTCTATGTTTCATGGTAAGATATAATATGATTTGCGAAGTGTCTTGTATTCCTCGTCTACGACTCAAATGAACGTAAATGCGACACTTCCTTGCAAGGAAATAGCGTTTGCAAATGTCTACGTATCGAAGCAATAGAGATCAAATGCTTCTTAAATCGAGATATTGCATCTCATTTCTATGTTTCATGGTAAGATATAATATGATTTGCGAAGTGTTATGCATTCCTCGTCTACGATTCAAATGAATGTAAATGCGACACTTCCTTGCAAGGAAATAACGTTTACAGATGTCTACCTATCGTAGCAATAGAGTTCTAATGCTTCTTAAAACGCGATATCGCATCTCATTTCTATGTTTCATGGTAAGATATAATATGATTTGCGAAGTGTTATGTATTCCTCGTCTACGGTTCAAATGAATGTAAATGCGACACTTCCTTGCAAGGAAATAGCGTTTGCAGATGTCTACGTATCGTAGCAATAGAGTTTTTATGATTCTTAAAACGCGATATCGCATCCCATTTCTATGTTTCATGGTAAGAAATAATATGATTTGCGAAGTGTTATGTATTCCTCGTCTACGATTCAAATGAATGTAAATGCGACACTTCCTTGCAAGGAAATAGCGTTTGCAGATGTCTACGTACTGTAGCAGTAGATTTCATATGATTCTTAAAACGCGATATTGCATCTCATTTCTATGTTTCATTGTAAGATATAATATAATTTGTGAAGTGTCATGTATTCCTCGCCTACACTTCAAATGAATGTAAATGCGACACTTCCTTGCAAGAAACAGCGTTTGCAGATGTCTACGTATCGAAGCAATAGAGTTCAAATGTTTCTTAAAACGAGATATTGCATCTCATATCTATGTTTTATGATAAGATATAATATTCATTTGGAAGTGTTATGCATTCCTCGTCTACGATTCAAATGAATATAAATGCGACACTTCCTTGCAAGGAAATAGCGTTTGCAGATGTCTACGTATCGTAGCAATAGAGTTTTTATGATTCTTAAAACGCGATATCGCATCCCATTTCTATGTTTCATGGTAAGATATAATATGATTTGCGAAGTGTTATGTATTCCTCGTCTACACTTAAAATGAATGTGAATGCCACACTTCCTCGCTGGGAAATAGCGTTTGCAGATGTCCACGTATCGTAGCAATAGAGTTCTTATGATTCTTAAAACGCGATATCGCATCTCATTTCTATGTTTCATGGTAAGATATAATATGATTTGCGAAGTGTTATGTATTCCTCGTCTACACTTCAAATGAATGTAAATGCGACACTTCCTTGCACGCAAATAGCGTTTGCAGATGTCTACGTATCGAAGCAATAGAGTTCTTATGATTCTTAAAACGCGATATCGCATCTCATTTATATGTTTCATGGTAAGATATAATATTCATTGCGAAGTGTTATGCATTCCTCGTCTACGATTCAAATGATTGTAATTGCGACACTTCCTTGCAAGGAAATAGCGTTTGCAGATGTCTACGTATCGTAGCAATAGAGTTTTTATGATTCTTAAAACTCGATATCGCATTTCATTTCTATATTTCATGGTAAGATATTATATGATTTGCGAAGTGTTATGTATTCCTCGTCTACACTCCAAATGATTGTGAATGCGACACTTCCTTGCAAGGAAATAGCGTTTGCAGATGTCTACGTATCGTTGCAATGGAGTTCTTATGATTCTTAAAACGCGATATCGCATCTCAATTCTATGTTTCATGGTAAGATATAATATGATTTGCGAAGTGTTATGCATTCCTCGTCTACACTTCAAATGAATGTAAATGCGAAACTTCCTTGCAAGGAAATAGCGTTTGCAGATGTCTACGTATCGTAGCAATAGATTTCTAATGCTTCTTAAAACGCGATATCGCATCTCATTTCTATGTTTCATGGTAAGATATAATATGATTTGCGAAGTGTTATGTATTCCTCGTCAACACTTCAAATGAATGCAAATGCTACACTTCCTCGCTAGGAAATAGCGTTTGCAGATGTCTACGTATCGTAGCAATAGAGTTTTTATGATTCTTAAAACGCGATATCGCATCTCATTTCTATGTTTCATGGTAAGATATAATATGATTTGCGAAGTGTCTTGTATTCCTCGTCTACACTTCAAAGGAATGTGAACGCGACACTTCCTCGCTAGGAAATAGCGTTTGCAGATGTCTACGTATCGTAGCAACGGAGTTCTTATGATTCGTAAAACGCGATATCGCATCTCAATTCTATGTTTCATGGTAAGATATAATATGATTTGCGAAGTGTCTTGTATTCCTCGTCTACGACTCAAATGAACGTAAATGCGACACTTCCTTGCAAGGAAATAGCGTTTGCAAATGTCTACGTATCGAAGCAATAGATATCAAATGCTTCTTAAATCGAGATATTGCATCTCATTTCTATGTTTCATGGTAAGATATAATATGATTTGCGAAGTGTTATGCATTCCTCGTCTACGATTCAAATGAATGTAAATGCGACACTTCCTTGCAAGGAAATAACGTTTACAGATGTCTACCTATCGTAGCAATAGAGTTCTAATGCTTCTTAAAACGCGATATCGCATCTCATTTCTATGTTTCATGGTAAGATATAATATGATTTGCGAAGTGTTATGTATTCCTCGTCTACACTTCAAATGAATGTGAATGCGATCCTTCCTCGCTAGGAAATAGCGTTTGCAGATGTCTACGTATCGTAGCAATAGCTTTCTAATGCTTCTTAAAACGCGATATGGCATCTCATTTCTATGTTTCATGGTAAGATATAATATGATTTGCGAAGTGTCATGTATTCCTCGTCTACACTTCGAATGAATGTAAATGCGACACTTCCTTGCTAGGAAATAGCGTCTGCAGATGTCTAGGTATCATAGTAGTAGAGTTCAAATGCTTCTTGAAACGAGATATTGCATCTCATATCTATGATTCATGATAAGATATAATATTCATTGCGAAGTGTTATGCATTCCTCGTATACGATTCAAATGAATGCAAATGTGACACTTCCTTGCAAGGAAATAGCGTTTGCAGATGTCTACGTATCGAAGCAATAGAGTTCAAATGCTTGTTAAAACGAGATATTGCATCTCATATCTATGTTTTATGATAAGATATAATATTCATTGCGAAGTGTTATGCATTCCTCGTCTACGATTCAAATGATTGTAAATACGACACTTCCTTGCAAGGAAATAGCGTTTGCAGATGTCTACGTATCGAAGCAATAGAGTTCAAATGCTTCTTAAAACGAGATATTGCATCTCATATCTATGTTTCATGATAAGATATAATATTCATTGCGAAGTGTTAAGCATTCCTCGCCTACGATTCAAATGAATGTAAAGTCGGCACTTCCTTGCAAGGAAATAGCGTTTGCAGATGTCTACGTATCGTAGCAATAGAGTTCTTATGATTCTTAAAAGGCGATATCGCATCTCATTTCTATGTTTCATGGTAAGATATAACATGATTTGCGAAGTGTTATGTATTCCTCGTCTACACTTCAAATGAATGTGAATGCGTTACTTCCTCGCTAGGAAATAGCGTTTGCAGATGTCTACCTATCGTAGCAATAGTGTTCTAATGCTTCTTAAAACGCGATATCGCATCTCATTTCTATGTTTCATGGTAAGATATAGTATGATTTGCGAAGTGTTATGTATTCCTCGTCTACACTTCAAATGAATGTAAATGCGACACTTCCTTGCTAGGAAATAGCGTCTGCAGATGTCTAGGTATCGTAGCAATAGAGTTCAAATGCTTCTTAAAACGAGATATTGCATCTCATATCTATGTTTCATGATAAGATATAATATACATTGCGAAGTGTTATGCATTCCTCGTATACGATTCAAATGAATGTGAATGCGATACTTCCTCGCTAGGAAATAGCGTTTGCAGATGTCTACGTATCGTAGCTGTAGCTTTCTAATGCTTCTTAAAACGCGATATCGCATCTCATTTCTATGTTTCATGGTAAGATATAATATGATTTGCGAAGTGTTATGTATTCCTCGTCTACTCTTCAAGTGAATGTGAACGCCACACTTCCTCGCTAGGAAATAGCGTTTGCACATGTCTACGTATCGTAGCAATAGAGTTCTTATGATTCTTAAAACGCGATATCGCATCTCATTTCTATGTTTCATGGTAAGATATAATATTCATTGCGAAGTGTCATGTATTCCTCGTCTACACTTCAAATGAATGCAAATGCGACACTTCCTTGCTAGGAAATAGCATCTGCAGATGTCTAGGTATCGTAGCAATAGAGTTCAAATGCTTCTTAAAACGAGATATTGCATCTCATATCTATGTTTCATGATAAGATATAATATTCATTGCGAAGTCTTATGCATTCCTCGTCTACGGTTCAAATGAATGTAAATGCGACACTTCCTTGCAAGGAAATAGCGTTTGCAGATGTCTACGTATCGTAGCAATAGAGTTTTTATGATTCTTAAAACGCGATATCGCATCCCATTTCTATGTTTCATGGTAAGAAATAATATGATTTGCGAAGTGTTATGTATTCCTCGTCTACGATTCAAATGAATGTAAATGCGACACTTCCTTGCAAGGAAATAGCGTTTGCAGATGTCTACGTACTGTAGCAGTAGATTTCATATGATTCTTAAAACGCGATATTGCATCTCATTTCTATGTTTCATTGTAAGATATAATATAATTTGTGAAGTGTCATGTATTCCTCGCCTACACTTCAAATGAATGTAAATGCGACACTTCCTTGCAAGAAACAGCGTTTGCAGATGTCTACGTATCGAAGCAATAGAGTTCAAATGTTTCTTAAAACGAGATATTGCATCTCATATCTATGTTTCATGGTAAGATATAATATTCATTGCGAAGTGTCATGTATTCCTCGTCTACACTTCAAATGAATGCAAATGCGACACTTCCTTGCTAGGAAATAGTGTCTGCAGATGTCTACGTATCGTAGCAATGGAGTTCTTATGATTCTTAAAACGCGATATCGCATCTCAATACTATGTTTCATGGTAAGATATAATATGATTTGCGAAGTGTTATGTATTCCTCGTCTACACTTCAAATGAATGTAAATGCGACACTTCCTTGCAAGGAAATAGCGTTTTCAGATGCCTACGTGTCGAAGCAATAGAGTTCTTATGATTCTTAAAACGCGATATCGCATCTCATTTCTATGTTTCATTGTAAGATATAATATGATTTGCGAAGTGATATGTACTCCTCGTCTACACTTCAAATTAATGTAACTGCGACACTTCCTTGAAAGGAAATAGCGTTTGCAGATGTCTATGTGTCGTAGCGATAGAGGTCTAATGCTTCTCAAAACACAATATCGCATCTCATTTCTATGTTTCATGGTAAGATATAATATGATTAGTGAAGTGTCATGTATTCCTCGTCTACACTTCAAATGAATGTAAATGCGACACTTCCTTGCAAGGAAATAGCGTTTGCAGATGTCTACGTATCGAAGCAATAGAGTTCAAATGCTTCTTAAAACGAGATATTGCATCTCATATCTATGTTTCATGATAAGACATAATATTCATTGCGAAGTGTTATGCATTCGTCGAATACGATTCAAATGAACGTAAATGCGACACTTCCTTGCAAGGAAATAGCGTTTGCAGATGTCTACGTATCGAAGCAATAGAGATCAAATGCTTCGTAAAACGAGATATTGCATCTCATTTCTATGTTTCAAGGTAAGATATAATATGATTTGCGAAGTGTCATGTATTCCTCGTCTACACTTCAAATTAATGTAACTGCGACACTTCCTTGAAAGGAAATAGCGTTTGCAGATGTCTACCTATCGTAGCAATAGAGTTCTAATGCTTCTTAATACGCGATGTCGCATCTCATTTCTCTGTTTCATGGTAAGATATAATATTCATTGCGAAGTGTTATGCATTCCTCGAATACGATTCAAATGAATGTAAGTGCGACACTTCCTTGCAAGGAAATAGCGTCTGCAGATGTCTACGTATCGAAGCAATAGAGTTCAAATGCTTGTTAAAACGAGATATAGCATCTCATATCTATGTTTCATGGTAAGATATAATATTCATTGCGAAGTCTTATGCATTCCTCGTCTACGGTTCAAATGAATGTAAATGCGACACTTCCTTGCAAGGAAATAGCGTTTGCAGATGTCTACGTATCGTAGCAATAGAGTTTTTATGATTCTTAAAACGCGATATCGCATCCCATTTCTATGTTTCATGGTAAGAAATAATATGATTTGCGAAGTGTTATGTATTCCTCGTCTACGATTCAAATGAATGTAAATGCGACACTTCCTTGCAAGGAAATAGCGTTTGCAGATGTCTACGTACTGTAGCAGTAGATTTCATATGATTCTTAAAACGCGATATTGCATCTCATTTCTATGTTTCATTGTAAGATATAATATAATTTGTGAAGTGTCATGTATTCCTCGCCTACACTTCAAATGAATGTAAATGCGACACTTCCTTGCAAGAAACAGCGTTTGCAGATGTCTACGTGTCGAAGCAATAGAGTTCTTATGATTCTTAAAACGCGATATCGCATCTCATTTCTATGTTTCATTGTAAGATATAATATGATTTGCGAAGTGATATGTACTCCTCGTCTACACTTCAAATTAATGTAACTGCGACACTTCCTTGAAAGGAAATAGCGTTTGCAGATGTCTATGTGTCGTAGCGATAGAGGTCTAATGCTTCTCAAAACACAATATCGCATCTCATTTCTATGTTTCATGGTAAGATATAATATGATTAGTGAAGTGTCATGTATTCCTCGTCTACACTTCAAATGAATGTAAATGCGACACTTCCTTGCAAGGAAATAGCGTTTGCAGATGTCTACGTATCGAAGCAATAGAGTTCAAATGCTTCTTAAAACGAGATATTGCATCTCATATCTATGTTTCATGATAAGACATAATATTCATTGCGAAGTGTTATGCATTCGTCGAATACGATTCAAATGAACGTAAATGCGACACTTCCTTGCAAGGAAATAGCGTTTGCAGATGTCTACGTATCGAAGCAATAGAGATCAAATGCTTCGTAAAACGAGATATTGCATCTCATTTCTATGTTTCAAGGTAAGATATAATATGATTTGCGAAGTGTCATGTATTCCTCGTCTACACTTCAAATTAATGTAACTGCGACACTTCCTTGAAAGGAAATAGCGTTTGCAGATGTCTACCTATCGTAGCAATAGAGTTCTAATGCTTCTTAATACGCGATGTCGCATCTCATTTCTCTGTTTCATGGTAAGATATAATATTCATTGCGAAGTGTTATGCATTCCTCGAATACGATTCAAATGAATGTAAGTGCGACACTTCCTTGCAAGGAAATAGCGTCTGCAGATGTCTACGTATCGAAGCAATAGAGTTCAAATGCTTGTTAAAACGAGATATAGCATCTCATATCTATGTTTTATGATAAGATATAATATTCATTTGGAAGTGTTATGCATTCCTCGTCTACGATTCAAATGAATGTAAATGCGACACTTCCTTGCAAGGAAATAGCGTTTGCAGATGTCTACGTATCGAAGCAATAGAGATCAAATGCTTCGTAAAACGAGATATTGCATCTCATTTCTATGTTTCAAGGTAAGATATAATATGATTTGCGAAGTGTTATGTATTCCTCGTCTACACTTCAAATGAATGTAAATGCGACACTTCCTTGCAAGCAAATAGCGTTTGCAGATGTCTACGTATCGAAGCAATAGAGTTGAAATGCTTCTTAAAACGAGATATTGCATCTCATATCTATGTTTCATGATAGGATATAATATTCATTGCGAAGTGTTATGCATTCCTCGTCAACGATTCAAATCAACGTAAATGCGACACTTGCTTGCAAGGAGATAGCGTTTGCAGATGTCCACGTATCGTAGCAATAGTGTTCTTATGATTCTTAAAACGCGATATGGCATCTCATTTCTCTGTTTCATGGTAAGATATAATATGATTTGCGAAGTGTTATCTATTCCTCGTCCACACTTCAAATGAATGTAAATGCGACACTTCCTTGCAAGGAAATAGCGTTTGCAGATGTCTACGTATCGAAGCAATAGAGTTCAAATGCTTCTTAAAACGCGATATCGCATCTCATTTCTATGTTTCATGGTAAGATATAATATGATTTGCGAAGTGTTATGCATTCCTCGTCTACACTTCAAATGAATGTAAATGCGAAACTTCCTTGCAAGGAAATAGCGTTTGCAGATGTCTACGTATCGTAGCAATAGATTTCTAATGCTTCTTAAAACGCGATATCGCATCTCATTTCTATGTTTCATGGTAAGATATAATATGATTTGCGAAGTGTTATGTATTCCTCGTCAACACTTCAAATGAATGCAAATGCGACACTTCCTTGCAAGGAAATAGCGTTTGCAGATGTCTACGTATCGATGCAATAGCTTTCTAAAGCTTCCTAAAACGCGATATCGCATCTCATTTCTATGTTTCATGGTAAGATATAATATGATTTGCGAAGTGTTATGTATTCCTCGTCTACACTTAAAATGAATGTGAATGCCACACTTCCTCGCTGGGAAATAGCGTTTGCAGATGTCCACGTATCGTAGCAATAGAGTTCTTATGATTCTTAAAACGCGATATCGCATCTCATTTCTATGTTTCATGGTAAGATATAATATGATTTGCGAAGTGTTATGTATTCCTCGTCTACACTTCAAATGAATGTAAATGCGACACTTCCTTGCACGCAAATAGCGTTTGCAGATGTCTACGTATCGAAGCAATAGAGTTCTTATGATTCTTAAAACGCGATATCGCATCTCATTTATATGTTTCATGGTAAGATATAATATTCATTGCGAAGTGTTATGCATTCCTCGTCTACGATTCAAATGAATGTAAATGCGACACTTCCTTGCAAGGAAATAGCGTTTGCAGATGTCTACGTATCGAAGCAATAGAGATCAAATGCTTCGTAAAACGAGATATTGCATCTCATTTCTATGTTTCAAGGTAAGATATAATATGATTTGCGAAGTGTCATGTATTCCTCGTCTACACTTCAAATTAATGTAACTGCGACACTTCCTTGAAAGGAAATAGCGTTTGCAGATGTCTACCTATCGTAGCAATAGAGTTCTAATGCTTCTTAATACGCGATGTCGCATCTCGTTTCTCTGTTTCATGGTAAGATATAATATTCATTGCGAAGTGTTATGCATTCCTCGAATACGATTCAAATGAATGTAAGTGCGACACTTCCTTGCAAGGAAATAGCGTCTGCAGATGTCTACGTATCGAAGCAATAGAGTTCAAATGCTTGTTAAAACGAGATATAGCATCTCATATCTATGTTTTATGATAAGATATAATATTCATTTGGAAGTGTTATGCATTCCTCGTCTACGATTCGAATGAATGTAAATGCGACACTTCCTTGCAAGGAAATAGCGTTTGCAGATGTCTACGTATCGAAGCAATAGAGATCAAATGCTTCGTAAAACGAGATATTGCATCTCATTTCTATGTTTCAAGGTAAGATATAATATGATTTGCGAAGTGTTATGTATTCCTCGTCTACACTTCAAATGAATGTAAATGCGACACTTCCTTGCAAGCAAATAGCGTTTGCAGATGTCTACGTATCGAAGCAATAGAGTTGAAATGCTTCTTAAAACGAGATATTGCATCTCATATCTATGTTTCATGATAGGATATAATATTCATTGCGAAGTGTTATGCATTCCTCGTCAACGATTCAAATCAACGTAAATGCGACACTTGCTTGCAAGGAGATAGCGTTTGCAGATGTCCACGTATCGTAGCAATAGTGTTCTTATGATTCTTAAAACGCGATATGGCATCTCATTTCTCTGTTTCATGGTAAGATATAATATGATTTGCGAAGTGTTATCTATTCCTCGTCCACACTTCAAATGAATGTAAATGCGACACTTCCTTGCAAGGAAATAGCGTTTGCAGATGTCTACGTATCGAAGCAATAGAGTTCAAATGCTTCTTAAAACGCGATATCGCATCTCATTTCTATGTTTCATGGTAAGATATAATATGATTTGCGAAGTGTTATGCATTCCTCGTCTACACTTCAAATGAATGTAAATGCGAAACTTCCTTGCAAGGAAATAGCGTTTGCAGATGTCTACGTATCGTAGCAATAGATTTCTAATGCTTCTTAAAACGCGATATCGCATCTCATTTCTATGTTTCATGGTAAGATATAATATGATTTGCGAAGTGTTATGTATTCCTCGTCAACACTTCAAATGAATGCAAATGCGACACTTCCTTGCAAGGAAATAGCGTTTGCAGATGTCTACGTATCGATGCAATAGCTTTCTAAAGCTTCCTAAAACGCGATATCGCATCTCATTTCTATGTTTCATGGTAAGATATAATATGATTTGCGAAGTGTTATGTATTCCTCGTCTACACTTAAAATGAATGTGAATGCCACACTTCCTCGCTGGGAAATAGCGTTTGCAGATGTCCACGTATCGTAGCAATAGAGTTCTTATGATTCTTAAAACGCGATATCGCATCTCATTTCTATGTTTCATGGTAAGATATAATATGATTTGCGAAGTGTTATGTATTCCTCGTCTACACTTCAAATGAATGTAAATGCGACACTTCCTTGCACGCAAATAGCGTTTGCAGATGTCTACGTATCGAAGCAATAGAGTTCTTATGATTCTTAAAACGCGATATCGCATCTCATTTATATGTTTCATGGTAAGATATAATATTCATTGCGAAGTGTTATGCATTCCTCGTCTACGATTCAAATGAATGTAAATGCGACACTTCCTTGCAAGGAAATAGCGTTTGCAGATGTCTACGTATCGTAGCAATAGAGTTTTTATGATTCTTAAAACTCGATATCGCATTTCATTTCTATATTTCATGGTAAGATATTATATGATTTGCGAAGTGTTATGTATTCCTCGTCTACACTCCAAATGATTGTGAATGCGACACTTCCTTGCAAGGAAATAGCGTTTGCAGATGTCTACGTATCGTAGCAATGGAGTTCTTATGATTCTTAAAACGCGATATCGCATCTCAATTCTATGTTTCATGGTAAGATATAATATGATTTGCGAAGTGTTATGCATTCCTCGTCTACACTTCAAATGAATGTAAATGCGAAACTTCCTTGCAAGGAAATAGCGTTTGCAGATGTCTACGTATCGTAGCAATAGATTTCTAATGCTTCTTAAAACGCGATATCGCATCTCATTTCTATGTTTCATGGTAAGATATAATATGATTTGCGAAGTGTTATGTATTCCTCGTCAACACTTCAAATGAATGCAAATGCGACACTTCCTTGCAAGGAAATAGCGTGTGCAGATGTCTACGTATCGAAGCAATAGCTTTCTAAAGCTTCATAAAACGCGATATCGCATCTCACTTCTATGTTTCATGGTAAGATATAATATGATTTGCGAAGTGTTATGTATTCCTCGTCTACACTTCAAATGAATGTGAATGCGTTACTTCCTCGCTAGGAAATAGCGTTTGCAGATGTCTACGTATCGTAGCAATGGAGTTTTTATGATTCTTAAAACGCGATATCGCATCTCATTTCTATGTTTCATGGTAAGATATAGTATGATTTGCGAAGTGTTATGTATTCCTCGTCTACACTTCAAATGAATGTAAATGCGACACTTCCTTGCTAGGAAATAGCGTTTGCAGATGTCTAGGTATCGTAGCAATAGAGTTCAAATGCTTCTTAAAACGAGATATTGCATCTCATATCTATGTTTCATGATAAGATATAATATTCATTGCGAAGTGTTATGCATTCCTCGTATACGATTCAAATGAATGTGAATGCGATACTTCCTCGCTAGGAAATAGCGTTTGCAGATGTCTACGTATCGTAGCAGTAGCTTTCTAATGCTTCTTAAAACGCGATATCGCATCTCATTTCTATGTTTCATGGTAAGATATAATATGATTTGCGAAGTGTTATGTATTCCTCGTCTACTCTTCAAATGAATGTGAATGCCACACTTCCTCGCTAGGAAATAGCGTTTGCAGATGTCTACGTATCGTAGCAATAGAGTTCTTATGATTCTTAAAACGCGATATCGCATCTCATTTCTATGTTTCATGGTAAGATATAATATTCATTGCGAAGTGTCATGTATTCCTCGTCTACACTTCAAATGAATGTAAATGCGACACTTCCTTGCTAGGAAATAGCGTTTGCAGATGTCTAGGTATCATAGCAATAGAGTTCAAATGCTTCTTGAAACGAGATATTGCATCTCATATCTATGATTCATGATAAGATATAATAATCATTGCGAAGTGTTATGCATTCCTCGTATACGATTCAAATGAATGCAAATGCGACACTTGCTTGCAAGGAAATAGCGTTTGCAGATGTCTACGTATCGAAGCAATAGAGTTCAGATGCTTGTTAAAACGAGATATTGCATCTCATATCTATGTTTTATGATAAGATATAATATTCATTTGGAAGTGTTATGCATTCCTCGTATAAGATTCAAATGAATGCAAATGCGACACTTCCTTGCAAGGAAATAGCGTTTGCAGATGTCTACGTATCGAAGCAATAGAGTTCAAATGCTTGTTAAAACGAGATATTGCATCTCATATCTATGTTTTATGATAAGATATAATATTCATTTGGAAGTGTTATGCATTCCTCGTCTACGATTCAAATGAATATAAATGCGACACTTCCTTCCAAGGAAATAGCGTTTGCAGATGTCTACGTATCGTAGCAATAGAGTTTTTATGATTCTTAAAACTCGATATCGCATTTCATTTCTATATTTCATGGTAAGATATTATATGATTTGCGAAGTGTTATGTATTCCTCGTCTACACTCCAAATGATTGTGAATGCGACACTTCCTTGCAAGGAAATAGCGTTTGCAGATGTCTACGTATCGTAGCAATGGAGTTCTTATGATTCTTAAAACGCGATATCGCATCTCAATTCTATGTTTCATGGTAAGATATAATATGATTTGCGAAGTGTTATGCATTCCTCGTCTACACTTCAAATGAATGTAAATGCGAAACTTCCTTGCAAGGAAATAGCGTTTGCAGATGTCTACGTATCGTAGCAATAGATTTCTAATGCTTCTTAAAACGCGATATCGCATCTCATTTCTATGTTTCATGGTAAGATATAATATGATTTGCGAAGTGTTATGTATTCCTCGTCAACACTTCAAATGAATGCAAATGCTACACTTCCTCGCTAGGAAATAGCGTTTGCAGATGTCTACGTATCGTATCAATAGAGTTTTTATGATTCTTAAAACGCGATATCGCATCTCATTTCTATGTTTCATGGTAAGATATAATATGATTTGCGAAGTGTCTTGTATTCCTCGTCTACACTTCAAAGGAATGTGAACGCGACACTTCCTCGCTAGGAAATAGCGTTTGCAGATGTCTACGTATCGTAGCAACGGAGTTCTTATGATTCTTAAAACGCGATATCGCATCTCAATTCTATGTTTCATGGTAAGATATAATATGATTTGCGAAGTGTCTTGTATTCCTCGTCTACGACTCAAATGAACGTAAATGCGACACTTCCTTGCAAGGAAATAGCGTTTGCAAATGTCTACGTATCGAAGCAATAGAGATCAAATGCTTCTTAAATCGAGATATTGCATCTCATTTCTATGTTTCATGGTAAGATATAATACGATTTGCGAAGTGTTATGCATTCCTCGTCTACGATTCAAATGAATGTAAATGCGACACTTCCTTGCAAGGAAATAACGTTTACAGATGTCTACCTATCGTAGCAATAGAGTTCTAATGCTTCTTAAAACGCGATATCGCATCTCATTTCTATGTTTCATGGTAAGATATAATATGATTTGCGAAGTGTTATGTATTCCTCGTCTACACTTCAAATGAATGTGAATGCGATACTTCCTCGCTAGGAAATAGCGTTTGCAGATGTCTACGTATCGTAGCAATAGCTTTCTAATGCTTCTTAAAACGCGATATGGCATCTCATTTCTATGTTTCATGGTAAGATATAATATGATTTGCGAAGTGTCATGTATTCCTCGTCTACACTTCGAATGAATGTAAATGCGACACTTCCTTGCTAGGAAATAGCGTCTGCAGATGTCTAGGTATCATAGCAGTAGAGTTCAAATGCTTCTTGAAACGAGATATTGCATCTCATATCTATGATTTATGATAAGATATAATATTCATTGCGAAGTGTTATGCATTCCTCGTATACGATTCAAATGAATGCAAATGTGACACTTCCTTGCAAGGAAATAGCGTTTGCAGATGTCTACGTATCGAAGCAATAGAGTTCAAATGCTTGTTAAAACGAGATATTGCATCTCATATCTATGTTTTATGATAAGATATAATATTCATTGCGAAGTGTTATGCATTCCTCGTCTACGATTCAAATGATTGTAAATACGACACTTCCTTGCAAGGAAATAGCGTTTGCAGATGTCTACGTATCGAAGCAATAGAGTTCAAATGCTTCTTAAAACGAGATATTGCATCTCATATCTATGTTTCATGATAAGATATAATATTCATTGCGAAGTGTTAAGCATTCCTCGCCTACGATTCAAATGAATGTAAAGTCGGCACTTCCTTGCAAGGAAATAGCGTTTGCAGATGTCTACGTATCGTAGCAATAGAGTTCTTATGATTCTTAAAAGGCGATATCGCATCTCATTTCTATGTTTCAAGGTAAGATATAACATGATTTGCGAAGTGTAATGTATTCCTCGTCTACACTTCAAATGAATGTGAATGCGTTACTTCCTCGCTAGGAAATAGCGTTTGCAGATGTCTACCTATCGTAGCAATAGTGTTCTAATGCTTCTTAAAACGCGATATCGCATCTCATTTCTATGTTTCATGGTAAGATATAGTATGATTTGCGAAGTGTTATGTATTCCTCGTCTACACTTCAAATGAATGTAAATGCGACACTTCCTTGCTAGGAAATAGCGTCTGCAGATGTCTAGGTATCGTAGCAATAGAGTTCAAATGCTTCTTAAAACGAGATATTGCATCTCATATCTATGTTTCATGATAAGATATAATATTCATTGCGAAGTGTTATGCATTCCTCGTATACGATTCAAATGAATCTGAATGCGATACTTCCTCGCTAGGAAATAGCGTTTGCAGATGTCTACGTATCGTAGCTGTAGCTTTCTAATGCTTCTTAAAACGCGATATCGCATCTCATTTCTATGTTTCATGGTAAGATATAATATGATTTGCGAAGTGTTATGTATTCCTCGTCTACTCTTCAAGTGAATGTGAACGCCACACTTCCTCGCTAGGAAATAGCGTTTGCAGATGTCTACGTATCGTAGCAATAGAGTTCTTATGATTCTTAAAACGCGATATCGCATCTCATTTCTATGTTTCATGGTAAGATATAATATTCATTGCGAAGTGTCATGTATTCCTCGTCTACACTTCAAATGAATGCAAATGCAACACTTCCTTGCTAGGAAATAGCGTCTGCAGATGTCTAGGTATCGTAGCAATAGAGTTCAAATGCTTCTTAAAACGAGATATTGCATCTCATATCTATGTTTCATGATAAGATATAATATTCATTGCGAAGTGTTATGCATTCCTCGTCTACGGTTCAAATGAATGTAAATGCGACACTTCCTTGCAAGGAAATAGCGTTTGCAGATGTCTACGTATCGTAGCAATAGAGTTTTTATGATTCTTAAAACGCGATATCGCATCCCATTTCTATGTTTCATGGTAAGAAATAATATGATTTGCGAAGTGTTATGTATTCCTCGTCTACGATTCAAATGAATGTAAATGCGACACTTCCTTGCAAGGAAATAGCGTTTGCAGATGTCTACGTATTGTAGCAGTAGATTTCATATGATTCTTAAAACGCGATATTGCATCTCATTTCTATGTTTCATTGTAAGATATAATATAATTTGTGAAGTGTCATGTATTCCTCGCCTACACTTCAAATGAATGTAAATGCGACACTTCCTTGCAAGAAACAGCGTTTGCAGATGTCTACGTATCGAAGCAATAGAGTTCAAATGTTTCTTAAAACGAGATATTGCATCTCATATCTATGTTTCATGGTAAGATATAATATTCATTGCGAAGTGTCATGTATTCCTCGTCTACACTTCAAATGAATGCAAATGCGACACTTCCTTGCTAGGAAATAGTGTCTGCAGATGTCTACGTATCGTAGCAATGGAGTTCTTATGATTCTTAAAACGCGATATCGCATCTCAATACTATGTTTCATGGTAAGATATAATATGATTTGCGAAGTGTTATGTATTCCTCGTCTACACTTCAAATGAATGTAAATGCGACACTTCCTTGCAAGGAAATAGCGTTTTCAGATGCCTACGTGTCGAAGCAATAGAGTTCTTATGATTCTTAAAACGCGATATCGCATCTCATTTCTATGTTTCATTGTAAGATATAATATGATTTGCGAAGTGATATGTACTCCTCGTCTACACTTCAAATTAATGTAACTGCGACACTTCCTTGAAAGGAAATAGCGTTTGCAGATGTCTATGTGTCGTAGCGATAGAGGTCTAATGCTTCTCAAAACACAATATCGCATCTCATTTCTATGTTTCATGGTAAGATATAATATGATTAGTGAAGTGTCATGTATTCCTCGTCTACACTTCAAATGAATGTAAATGCGACACTTCCTTGCAAGGAAATAGCGTTTGCAGATGTCTACGTATCGAAGCAATAGAGTTCAAATGCTTCTTAAAACGAGATATTGCATCTCATATCTATGTTTCATGATAAGACATAATATTCATTGCGAAGTGTTATGCATTCGTCGAATACGATCCAAATGAACGTAAATGCGACACTTCCTTCCAAGGAAATAGCGTTTGCAGATGTCTACGTATCGAAGCAATAGAGATCAAATGCTTCGTAAAACGAGATATTGCATCTCATTTCTATGTTTCAAGGTAAGATATAATATGATTTGCGAAGTGTCATGTATTCCTCGTCTACACTTCAAATTAATGTAACTGCGACACTTCCTTGAAAGGAAATAGCGTTTGCAGATGTCTACCTATCGTAGCAATAGAGTTCTAATGCTTCTTAATACGCGATGTCGCATCTCATTTCTCTGTTTCATGGTAAGATATAATATTCATTGCGAAGTGTTATGCATTCCTCGAATACGATTCAAATGAATGTAAATGCGACACTTCCTTGCAAGGAAATAGCGTCTGCAGATGTCTACGTATCGAAGCAATAGAGTTCAAATGCTTGTTAAAACGAGATATAGCATCTCATATCTATGTTTTATGATAAGATATAATATTCATTTGGAAGTGTTATGCATTCCTCGTCTACGATTCAAATGAATGTAAATGCGACACTTCCTTGCAAGGAAATAGCGTTTGCAGATGTCTACGTATCGTAGCTATAGAGTTTTTATGATTCTTAAAACGCGATATCGCATCACATTTCTATGTTTCATGGTAAGATATAATATGATTTGCGATGTGTTATGTATTCCTCCTCTACACTTCAAATGAATGTGAATGCCACACTTCCTAGCTAGGAAATAGCGTTTGCAGATGTCTACGTATCGTAGCAATAGAGTTCTTATGATTCTTAAAACGCGATATCGCATCTCATTTCTATGTTTCATGGTAAGATATAATATGATTTGCGAAGTGTAATGTATTCCTCGTCTACACTTCAAATGAATGCAAATGCGACACTTCCTTGATAGGAAATAGTGTCTGCAGATGTCTACGTATCGTAGCAATAGAGTTTTTATGATTCTTAGAACGCGATATCGCATCCCATTTCTATGTTTCATGGTAAGATATAATATGATTTGCGAAGTGTTATGTATTCCTCGTCTACACTTCAAATGAACGTGAATGCCACACTTCCTCGCTAGGAAATAGCGTTTGCAGATGTCTACGTATCGTAGCAATAGAGTTCTTATGATTCTTAAAACGCGATATCGCATCTCATTTCTATGTTTCATGGTAAGATATAATATGATTTGCGAAGTGTTATGTATTCCTCGTCTACACTTCAAATGAATGTAAATGCGACACTTCCTTGCAAGCAAATAGCGTTTGCAGATGTCTACGTATCGAAGCAATAGAGTTGAAATGCTTCTTAAAACGAGATATTGCATCTCATATCTATGTTTCATGATAGGATATAATATTCATTGCGAAGTGTTATGCATTCCTCGTATACGATTCAAATGAATGTAAATGCGACACTTCCTTGCAAGGAAATAGCGTTTGCAGTTGTCTACGTATCGTAGCAATAGAGTTCTTATGATTCTTAAAACGCGATATCGCATCTCATTTCTATGTTTCATGGTAAGATATAATATGATTTGCGAAGTGTTATGTATTCCTCGTCTACACTTCAAATGAATGTAAATGCGACACTTCCTTGCAAGGAAATAGCGTCTGCAGATGTCTACGTATCGTAGCAATAGATTTCTAATGCTTCTTAAAACGCGATATCGCATCTCATTTCTATGTTTCATGGTAAGATATAATATGATTTGCGAAGTGTCATGTATTCCTCGTCTACAACTTCAAATGAATGTAAATGCGACACTTCCTTGCCAGGAAATAGCGTCTGCAGATGTCTAGGTATCGTAGCGATAGAGTTCTAATGCTTCTTAAAACGCGATATCGCATCTCATTTCTATGTTTCATGGTAAGATATAATATGATTTGCGAAGTGTTATGTATTCCTTGTCTACACTTCAAATGAATGTAAATGCGACACTTCCTTGCAAGGAAATAGCGTTTGCAGTTGTCTACGTATCGTAGCAGTAGAGTTCTTATGATTCTTATAACGCGATATCGCATCTCATTTCTATGTTTCATGGTAAGATATAATATGATTTGCGAAGTGTTATGTATTCCTCGTCTACACTTCAAATGAATGTAAATGCGACACTTCCTTGCAAAGAAATAGCGTTTGCAGATGTTTACGTATCTTAGCAATAGATTTCTAATGCTTCTTAAAACGCGATATCGCATCTCATTTCTATGTTTCATGGAAAGATATAATATGCTTTGCGAAGTGTCATGTATTCCTCGTCTACACTTCAAATGAATGTAAATGCGATACTTCCTTGCTAGGAAATAGCGTCTGCAGATGTCTAGGTATCGTAGCAATAGAGTTCAAATGCTTCTTAAAACGAGATATCGCATCTCATTTCATTGTTTCATGGTAAGATATAATATGATTTGCGAAGTGTTATGTATTCCTCGTGTACACCTCAAATGAATGTAAATGCGACACTTCCTTGCAAGGAAATAGCGTTTGCAGATGTCTACGTATCGTAGCAGTAGAGTTCTTATGATTCTTAGAACGCTATATCGCATCTCATTTCTACGTTTCATGGTAAGTAATAATATGATTTGCGAAGTGTCATGTTTTCCTCGTCTACACGTCAAATGAATGTAAATGCGACACTTCCTTGCAAGGAAATAGCGTCTGCAGATATCTACGTATCGTAGCAATAAAGTTTTTATGATTCTTAAAACGCAATATCGCATCTCATTTCTATGTTTCATGGTAAGATATAATACGATTTGCGAAGTGTCATGTATTCCTCGTCTACACTTCAAATGAATGTAAATGCGACACTTCCTTGCTAGGAAATGCGGTCTGCACATGTCTAGGTATCGTAGCAATAGTGTTCTAATGCTTCTTAAAACGCGATATCGCATCTCATTTCTATGTTTCATGGTAAGATATAATATGATTTGCGAAGTGTTATGTATTCCTCGTCTACACTTCAAATGAATGTAAACGCGACACTTCCTTGCAAAGAAATAGCGTTTGCAGATGTCTACGTATCTTAGCAATAGATTTCTAATGCTTCTTAAAACGCGATATCGCATCTCATTTCTATGTTTCATGGAAAGATATAATATGATTTGCGAAGTGTCATGTATTCCCCGTCTACACTTCAAATGAATGTAAATGCGATACTTCCTTGCTAGGAAATAGCGTCTGCAGATGTCTAGGTATCGTAGCAATAGAATTCAAATGCTTCTTAAAACGAGATATTGCATCTCATATCTATGTTTCATGATAAGATATAATATTCATTGCGAAGTGTTATGCATTCCTCGTATACGATTCAAATGAATGTAAATGCGACACTTCCTTGCAAGGAAACAGCGTTTGCATTTGTCTACGTATCGTAGCAATAGAGTTCATATGATTCTTAAAACGCGATATCGCATCTCATTACTATGTTTCATGGTAAGATATAATATGATTTGCGAAGTGTTATGTATTCCTCGTCTGCACTTCATATGAATGTAAATGCGACACTTCCTTGCAAGGAAATAGCGTTTGCAGATGTCTACCTATCGTAGCAATAGAGTTCTAATGCTTCTTAATACGCGATGTCGCATCTCATTTCTATGTTTCATGGTAAGATATAATATTCATTGCGAAGTGTTATGCATTCCTCGTCTACGATTCAAATGAAAGTAAATGCGACACTTCCTTGCAAGGAAATAGCGTTTGCAGATGTCTACGTATCGAAGCAATAGAGTTCAAATGCTTCTTAAAACGAGATATTGCATCTCATATCTATGTATCATGATAAGATATAATATTCATTGCGGAGTGTTATGCATTCCTCGTCTACGATTCAAATGAATGTAAATGCGACACTTCCTTGCAAGGAAATAGCGTTTGCAGATGTCTACGTATCGTAGCAATAGAGTTCTTATGATCCTTAGAACGCTATATTGCATCTCATTTCTACGTTTCATGGTAAGTAATAATATGATTTGCGAAGTGTCATGTTTTCCTCGTCTACACTTCAAATGAATGTAAATGCGACACTTCCTTGCAAGGAAATAGCGTCTGCAGATGTCTACGTATCGTAGCAATAGAGTTTTTATGATTCTTAAAACGCAATATCGCATCTCATTTCTATGTTTGATGGCAAGATATAATATGATTTGCGAAGTGTCATGTATTCCTCGTCTACACTTCAAATGATTGTAAACGCGACACTTCCTTGCTAGGAAATAGCGTTTGCATTTGTCTACGTATCGTAGCAATAGAGTTCTTATGATTCTTAAAACGCGATATCGCATCTCATTTCTATGTTTCATGGTAAGATATAATATGATTTGCGAAGTGTTATGTATTCCTCGTCTACACTTCAAATGAATGTAAATGCGACACTTCCTTGCAAGGAAATAGCGTCTGCAGATGTTCACGTATCGTAGCAATAGATTTCAAATGCTTCTTGAAACGCGATATCGCATCTCATTTCTATGTTTCATGGTAAGATATAATATGATTTGCGAAGTGTCATGTATTCCACGTCTACACTTCAAATGAATGTAAATGCGACACTTCCTTGCCAGGAAATAGCGTCTGCAGATGTCTAGGTATAGTAGCGATAGTGTTCTAATGCTTCTTAAAACGCGATATCGCATCTCATTTCTATGTTTCATGGTAAGATATAATATGATTTGCGAAGTGTCATGTATTCCTCGTCTACACTTCAAATGAATGTAAATGCGACACTTCTTTGCAAGGAAATAGCGTCTGCAGATGTCTACGTATCGTAGCAATAGATTTCTAATGTTTCTTAAAACGCGATATCGCATCTCATTTCTATGTTTCATGGTAAGATATAATATGATTTGCGAAGTGTCATGTATTCCTCGTCTACACTTCAAATGAATGTAAATGCGATACTTCCTTGCTAGGAAATAGCGTCTGCAGATGTCTAGGTATCGTAGCAATAGAATTCAAATGCTTCTTAAAACGAGATATTGCATCTCATATCTATGTTTCATGATAAGATATAATATTCATTGCGAAGTGTTATGCATTCCTCGTATACGATTCAAATGAATGTAAATGCGACACTTCCTTGCAAGGAAATAGCGTTTGCATTTGTCTACGTATCGTAGCAATAGAGTTCTTATGATTCTTAAAAAGCGATATCGCATCTCATTTCTATGTTTCATGGTAAGATATAATATGATTTGCGAAGTGTTATGTATTCTTCGTCTACACTTCAAATGAATGTAAATGCGACACTTCCTTGCAAGGAAATAGCGTCTGCAGGTGTTTACGTATCGTAGCAATAGATTTCTAATGCTTCTTAAAACGCGATATCGCATCTCATTTCTATGGTTCATGGTAAGATATAATATGATTTGCGAAGTGTCATGTATTCCACGTATACACTCCAAATGAATGTAAATGCGACACTTCCTTGCCAGGAAATAGCGACTGCAGATGTCTAGGTATCGTAGCGATAGAGTTCTAATGCTTCTTAAAACGCGATATCGCATCTCATTTCTATGTTTCATGGTAAGATATAATATGATTTGCGAAGTGTCATGTATTCCTCGTCTACACTTCAAATGAATGTAAATGCGACACTTCTTTGCAAGGAAATAGCGTCTGCAGATGTCTACGTATCGTAGCAATAGATTTCTAATGCTTCTTAAAACGCGATATCGCATCTCATTTCTATGTTTCATGGTAAGATATAATATGATTTGCGAAGTGTCATGTATTCCTCGTCTACACTTCAAATGAATGTAAATGCGATACTTCCTTGCTAGGAAATAGCGTCTGCAGATGTCTAGGTATCGTAGCAATAGAATTCAAATGCTTCTTAAAACGAGATATTGCATCTCATATCTATGTTTCATGATAAGATATAATATTCATTGCGAAGTGTTATGCATTCCTCGTCCACACATCAAATGAATGTAAATGCGACACTTCCTTGCAAGGAAATAGCGTCTGCAGATGTCTACGTATCGTAGCAATAGAGTTTTTATGATTCTTAAAACGCAATATCGCATCTCATTTCTATGTTTGATGGCAAGATATAATATGATTTGCGAAGTGTCATGTATTCCTCGTCTACACTTCAAATGATTGTAAACGCGACACTTCCTTGCTAGGAAATAGCGTTTGCATTTGTCTACGTATCGTAGCAATAGAGTTCTTATGATTCTTAAAACGCGATATCGCATCTCATTTCTATGTTTCATGGTAAGATATAATATGATTTGCGAAGTGTTATGTATTCCTCGTCTACACTTCAAATGAATGTAAATGCGACACTTCCTTGCAAGGAAATAGCGTCTGCAGATGTTCACGTATCGTAGCAATAGATTTCAAATGCTTCTTAAAACGCGATATCGCATCTCATTTCTATGTTTCATGGTAAGATATAATATGATTTGCGAAGTGTCATGTATTCCACGTCTACACTTCAAATGAATGTAAATGCGACACTTCCTTGCCAGGAAATAGCGTCTGCAGATGTCTAGGTATAGTAGCGATAGTGTTCTAATGCTTCTTAAAACGCGATATCGCATCTCATTTCTATGTTTCATGGTAAGATATAATATGATTTGCGATGTGTTATGTATTCCTCCTCTACACTTCAAATGAATGTGAATGCCACACTTCCTAGCTAGGAAATAGCGTTTGCAGATGTCTACGTATCGTAGCAATAGAGTTCTTATGATTCTTAAAACGCGATATCGCATCTCATTTCTATGTTTCATGGTAAGATATAATATGATTTGCGAAGTGTAATGTATTCCTCGTCTACACTTCAAATGAATGCAAATGCGACACTTCCTTGATAGGAAATAGTGTCTGCAGATGTCTACGTATCGTAGCAATAGAGTTTTTATGATTCTTAGAACGCGATATCGCATCCCATTTCTATGTTTCATGGTAAGATATAATATGATTTGCGAAGTGTTATGTATTCCTCGTCTACACTTCAAATGAACGTGAATGCCACACTTCCTCGCTAGGAAATAGCGTTTGCAGATGTCTACGTATCGTAGCAATAGAGTTCTTATGATTCTTAAAACGCGATATCGCATCTCATTTCTATGTTTCATGGTAAGATATAATATGATTTGCGAAGTGTTATGTATTCCTCGTCTACACTTCAAATGAATGTAAATGCGACACTTCCTTGCAAGCAAATAGCGTTTGCAGATGTCTACGTATCGAAGCAATAGAGTTGAAATGCTTCTTAAAACGAGATATTGCATCTCATATCTATGTTTCATGATAGGATATAATATTCATTGCGAAGTGTTATGCATTCCTCGTATACGATTCAAATGAATGTAAATGCGACACTTCCTTGCAAGGAAATAGCGTTTGCAGTTGTCTACGTATCGTAGCAATAGAGTTCTTATGATTCTTAAAACGCGATATCGCATCTCATTTCTATGTTTCATGGTAAGATATAATATGATTTGCGAAGTGTTATGTATTCCTCGTCTACACTTCAAATGAATGTAAATGCGACACTTCCTTGCAAGGAAATAGCGTCTGCAGATGTCTACGTATCGTAGCAATAGATTTCTAATGCTTCTTAAAACGCGATATCGCATCTCATTTCTATGTTTCATGGTAAGATATAATATGATTTGCGAAGTGTCATGTATTCCTCGTCTACAACTTCAAATGAATGTAAATGCGACACTTCCTTGCCAGGAAATAGCGTCTGCAGATGTCTAGGTATCGTAGCGATAGAGTTCTAATGCTTCTTAAAACGCGATATCGCATCTCATTTCTATGTTTCATGGTAAGATATAATATGATTTGCGAAGTGTTATGTATTCCTTGTCTACACTTCAAATGAATGTAAATGCGACACTTCCTTGCAAGGAAATAGCGTTTGCAGTTGTCTACGTATCGTAGCAGTAGAGTTCTTATGATTCTTATAACGCGATATCGCATCTCATTTCTATGTTTCATGGTAAGATATAATATGATTTGCGAAGTGTTATGTATTCCTCGTCTACACTTCAAATGAATGTAAATGCGACACTTCCTTGCAAAGAAATAGCGTTTGCAGATGTTTACGTATCTTAGCAATAGATTTCTAATGCTTCTTAAAACGCGATATCGCATCTCATTTCTATGTTTCATGGAAAGATATAATATGCTTTGCGAAGTGTCATGTATTCCTCGTCTACACTTCAAATGAATGTAAATGCGATACTTCCTTGCTAGGAAATAGCGTCTGCAGATGTCTAGGTATCGTAGCAATAGAGTTCAAATGCTTCTTAAAACGAGATATCGCATCTCATTTCATTGTTTCATGGTAAGATATAATATGATTTGCGAAGTGTTATGTATTCCTCGTGTACACCTCAAATGAATGTAAATGCGACACTTCCTTGCAAGGAAATAGCGTTTGCAGATGTCTACGTATCGTAGCAGTAGAGTTCTTATGATTCTTAGAACGCTATATCGCATCTCATTTCTACGTTTCATGGTAAGTAATAATATGATTTGCGAAGTGTCATGTTTTCCTCGTCTACACGTCAAATGAATGTAAATGCGACACTTCCTTGCAAGGAAATAGCGTCTGCAGATATCTACGTATCGTAGCAATAAAGTTTTTATGATTCTTAAAACGCAATATCGCATCTCATTTCTATGTTTCATGGTAAGATATAATACGATTTGCGAAGTGTCATGTATTCCTCGTCTACACTTCAAATGAATGTAAATGCGACACTTCCTTGCTAGGAAATGCGGTCTGCACATGTCTAGGTATCGTAGCAATAGTGTTCTAATGCTTCTTAAAACGCGATATCGCATCTCATTTCTATGTTTCATGGTAAGATATAATATGATTTGCGAAGTGTTATGTATTCCTCGTCTACACTTCAAATGAATGTAAACGCGACACTTCCTTGCAAAGAAATAGCGTTTGCAGATGTCTACGTATCTTAGCAATAGATTTCTAATGCTTCTTAAAACGCGATATCGCATCTCATTTCTATGTTTCATGGAAAGATATAATATGATTTGCGAAGTGTCATGTATTCCCCGTCTACACTTCAAATGAATGTAAATGCGATACTTCCTTGCTAGGAAATAGCGTCTGCAGATGTCTAGGTATCGTAGCAATAGAATTCAAATGCTTCTTAAAACGAGATATTGCATCTCATATCTATGTTTCATGATAAGATATAATATTCATTGCGAAGTGTTATGCATTCCTCGTATACGATTCAAATGAATGTAAATGCGACACTTCCTTGCAAGGAAACAGCGTTTGCATTTGTCTACGTATCGTAGCAATAGAGTTCATATGATTCTTAAAACGCGATATCGCATCTCATTACTATGTTTCATGGTAAGATATAATATGATTTGCGAAGTGTTATGTATTCCTCGTCTGCACTTCATATGAATGTAAATGCGACACTTCCTTGCAAGGAAATAGCGTTTGCAGATGTCTACCTATCGTAGCAATAGAGTTCTAATGCTTCTTAATACGCGATGTCGCATCTCATTTCTATGTTTCATGGTAAGATATAATATTCATTGCGAAGTGTTATGCATTCCTCGTCTACGATTCAAATGAAAGTAAATGCGACACTTCCTTGCAAGGAAATAGCGTTTGCAGATGTCTACGTATCGAAGCAATAGAGTTCAAATGCTTCTTAAAACGAGATATTGCATCTCATATCTATGTATCATGATAAGATATAATATTCATTGCGGAGTGTTATGCATTCCTCGTCTACGATTCAAATGAATGTAAATGCGACACTTCCTTGCAAGGAAATAGCGTTTGCAGATGTCTACGTATCGTAGCAATAGAGTTCTTATGATCCTTAGAACGCTATATTGCATCTCATTTCTACGTTTCATGGTAAGTAATAATATGATTTGCGAAGTGTCATGTTTTCCTCGTCTACACTTCAAATGAATGTAAATGCGACACTTCCTTGCAAGGAAATAGCGTCTGCAGATGTCTACGTATCGTAGCAATAGAGTTTTTATGATTCTTAAAACGCAATATCGCATCTCATTTCTATGTTTGATGGCAAGATATAATATGATTTGCGAAGTGTCATGTATTCCTCGTCTACACTTCAAATGATTGTAAACGCGACACTTCCTTGCTAGGAAATAGCGTTTGCATTTGTCTACGTATCGTAGCAATAGAGTTCTTATGATTCTTAAAACGCGATATCGCATCTCATTTCTATGTTTCATGGTAAGATATAATATGATTTGCGAAGTGTTATGTATTCCTCGTCTACACTTCAAATGAATGTAAATGCGACACTTCCTTGCAAGGAAATAGCGTCTGCAGATGTTCACGTATCGTAGCAATAGATTTCAAATGCTTCTTGAAACGCGATATCGCATCTCATTTCTATGTTTCATGGTAAGATATAATATGATTTGCGAAGTGTCATGTATTCCACGTCTACACTTCAAATGAATGTAAATGCGACACTTCCTTGCCAGGAAATAGCGTCTGCAGATGTCTAGGTATAGTAGCGATAGTGTTCTAATGCTTCTTAAAACGCGATATCGCATCTCATTTCTATGTTTCATGGTAAGATATAATATGATTTGCGAAGTGTCATGTATTCCTCGTCTACACTTCAAATGAATGTAAATGCGACACTTCTTTGCAAGGAAATAGCGTCTGCAGATGTCTACGTATCGTAGCAATAGATTTCTAATGTTTCTTAAAACGCGATATCGCATCTCATTTCTATGTTTCATGGTAAGATATAATATGATTTGCGAAGTGTCATGTATTCCTCGTCTACACTTCAAATGAATGTAAATGCGATACTTCCTTGCTAGGAAATAGCGTCTGCAGATGTCTAGGTATCGTAGCAATAGAATTCAAATGCTTCTTAAAACGAGATATTGCATCTCATATCTATGTTTCATGATAAGATATAATATTCATTGCGAAGTGTTATGCATTCCTCGTATACGATTCAAATGAATGTAAATGCGACACTTCCTTGCAAGGAAATAGCGTTTGCATTTGTCTACGTATCGTAGCAATAGAGTTCTTATGATTCTTAAAAAGCGATATCGCATCTCATTTCTATGTTTCATGGTAAGATATAATATGATTTGCGAAGTGTTATGTATTCTTCGTCTACACTTCAAATGAATGTAAATGCGACACTTCCTTGCAAGGAAATAGCGTCTGCAGGTGTTTACGTATCGTAGCAATAGATTTCTAATGCTTCTTAAAACGCGATATCGCATCTCATTTCTATGGTTCATGGTAAGATATAATATGATTTGCGAAGTGTCATGTATTCCACGTATACACTCCAAATGAATGTAAATGCGACACTTCCTTGCCAGGAAATAGCGACTGCAGATGTCTAGGTATCGTAGCGATAGAGTTCTAATGCTTCTTAAAACGCGATATCGCATCTCATTTCTATGTTTCATGGTAAGATATAATATGATTTGCGAAGTGTCATGTATTCCTCGTCTACACTTCAAATGAATGTAAATGCGACACTTCTTTGCAAGGAAATAGCGTCTGCAGATGTCTACGTATCGTAGCAATAGATTTCTAATGCTTCTTAAAACGCGATATCGCATCTCATTTCTATGTTTCATGGTAAGATATAATATGATTTGCGAAGTGTCATGTATTCCTCGTCTACACTTCAAATGAATGTAAATGCGATACTTCCTTGCTAGGAAATAGCGTCTGCAGATGTCTAGGTATCGTAGCAATAGAATTCAAATGCTTCTTAAAACGAGATATTGCATCTCATATCTATGTTTCATGATAAGATATAATATTCATTGCGAAGTGTTATGCATTCCTCGTCCACACATCAAATGAATGTAAATGCGACACTTCCTTGCAAGGAAATAGCGTCTGCAGATGTCTACGTATCGTAGCAATAGAGTTTTTATGATTCTTAAAACGCAATATCGCATCTCATTTCTATGTTTGATGGCAAGATATAATATGATTTGCGAAGTGTCATGTATTCCTCGTCTACACTTCAAATGATTGTAAACGCGACACTTCCTTGCTAGGAAATAGCGTTTGCATTTGTCTACGTATCGTAGCAATAGAGTTCTTATGATTCTTAAAACGCGATATCGCATCTCATTTCTATGTTTCATGGTAAGATATAATATGATTTGCGAAGTGTTATGTATTCCTCGTCTACACTTCAAATGAATGTAAATGCGACACTTCCTTGCAAGGAAATAGCGTCTGCAGATGTTCACGTATCGTAGCAATAGATTTCAAATGCTTCTTAAAACGCGATATCGCATCTCATTTCTATGTTTCATGGTAAGATATAATATGATTTGCGAAGTGTCATGTATTCCACGTCTACACTTCAAATGAATGTAAATGCGACACTTCCTTGCCAGGAAATAGCGTCTGCAGATGTCTAGGTATAGTAGCGATAGTGTTCTAATGCTTCTTAAAACGCGATATCGCATCTCATTTCTATGTTTCATGGTAAGATATAATATGATTTGCGAAGTGTCATGTATTCCTCGTCTACACTTCAAATGAATGTAAATGCGACACTTCTTTGCAAGGAAATAGCGTCTGCAGATGTCTACGTATCGTAGCAATAGATTTCTAATGTTTCTTAAAACGCGATATCGCATCTCATTTCTATGTTTCATGGTAAGATATAATATGATTTGCGAAGTGTCATGTATTCCTCGTCTACACTTCAAATGAATGTAAATGCGATACTTCCTTGCTAGGAAATAGCGTCTGCAGATGTCTAGGTATCGTAGCAATAGAATTCAAATGCTTCTTAAAACGAGATATTGCATCTCATATCTATGTTTCATGATAAGATATAATATTCATTGCGAAGTGTTATGCATTCCTCGTATACGATTCAAATGAATGTAAATGCGACACTTCCTTGCAAGGAAATAGCGTTTGCATTTGTCTACGTATCGTAGCAATAGAGTTCTTATGATTCTTAAAACGCGATATCGCATCTCATTTCTATGTTTCATGGTAAGATATAATATGATTTGCGAAGTGTTATGTATTCTTCGTCTACACTTCAAATGAATGTAAATGCGACACTTCCTTGCAAGGAAATAGCGTCTGCAGATGTTTACGTATCGTAGCAATAGATTTCTAATGCTTCTTAAAACGCGATATCGCATCTCATTACTATGTTTCATGGTAAGATATAATATGATTTGCGAAGTGTTATGTATTCCTCGTCTACACTTCGAATGAATGTAAATGCGACACTTCCTTGCCAGGAAATAGCGTCCGCAGATGTCTAGGTATCGTAGCAATAGAGTTCTAATGCTTCTTAAAACGCGATATCGCATCTCATTTCTATGTTTCATGGTAAGATGTAATATGATTTGCGAAGTGTTATGTATTCCTCGTCTACATTTCAAATGAATGTAAATGCGACACTTCCTCGCTAGGAAATAGTGTTTGCAGATGTCTACGTATCGTAGCAATGGATTTCTAATGCTTTTTACAACGCGATATCACATCTCATTTCTATGTTTCATGGTAAGATATAATATGATTTGCGAAGTGTCATGTATTCCTCGTCTACACTTCAAATGAATGTAAATGCGACACTTCCTTGCTAGGAAATAGCGTCTGCAGATGTCTACGTATCGAAGCAATAGAGTTTAAATGCTTCTTAAAACGAGATACTGCATCTCATATCTATGTCTTATGATAAGATATAATATTCATAGCGAAGTGTTATGCATTCCTCGACTACGATTCAAATGAATGTAAATGCGACACTTCCTTGCAAGGAAATAGCGTTTGCAGATGTCTAGGTATCGTAGCAATAGAGTTCTAATGCTTCTTAAAACGCGATATCGCATCACATTTCTATGTTTCATGGTAAGATATAATATGATTTGCGAAGTGCTTTGTATTCCTTGTCTCAACTTCAAATGAATGTAAATGCGACACTTCCTTGCAAGGAAATAGCGTTTGCAGATGTCTACGTATCGAAGCAATAGAGTTCAAATGCTTCTTAAAACGAGATATTGCATCTCATATCTATGTTTCATGATAGGATATAATATTCATTGCGAATTGTTATGCATTCCTCGTCTACGATTCAAACGAATGTAAATGCGACACTTCCTTGCAAGGAATGGATTTCTGATGCTTCTTAAAACGCGATATCGCATCTCATTTCTATGTTTTATGGTAAGATATAATATGATTTGCGAAGTGTTATGTATTCGTTGTCTACACTTCAAATGAATGTAAATGCGACACTTCCTTGCAAGGAAATAGCGTTTGCAGATGTCTACGTATCGTAGCAATGGATTTCTGATGCTTCTTAAAAGGCGATATCGCATCTCATTTCTAAGTTTTATGGTAAGATATAATATGATTTGCGAAGTGTTATGTATTCCTCGTCTACACTTCAAATGAATGTAAATGCGACACTTCCTTGCAAGGAAATAGCGTTTGCAGATGTCTACGTATCGTAGCAATAGAGTTATAATGCTTCTTAAAACGCGATATCGCATCTCATTTCTATGTTTCATGGTAAGATGTAATATGATTTGCGAAGTGTTATGTATTCCTCGTCTACACTTCAAATTAATGTAAATGCGACACCTCCTTGTAAGGAAATTGCGTTTGCAGATATCTACGTATCGAAGCAATAGAGTTCAAATGCTTCTTAAAACGAGATACTGCATCTCATATATATGTTTCATGATAAGATATAATATTCATTGCGAAGTGTTATGCATTCCTCGTCTACGATTCAAATGAAAGTAAATGCGACACTTCCTTGCAAGGAAATAGCGTTTGCAGATGTCTACGTATCGAAGCAATAGAGTTCAAATGCTTCTTAAAACGAGATATTGCATCTCATATCTATGTATCATGATAAGATATAATATTCATTGCGGAGTGTTATGCATTCCTCGTCTACGATTCAAATGAATGTAAATGCGACACTTCCTTGCAAGGAAATAGCGTTTGCAGATGTCTACGTATCGTAGCAATAGAGTTCTTATGATCCTTAGAACGCTATATTGCATCTCATTTCTACGTTTCATGGTAAGTAATAATATGATTTGCGAAGTGTCATGTTTTCCTCGTCTACACTTCAAATGAATGTAAATGCGACACTTCCTTGCAAGGAAATAGCGTCTGCAGATGTCTACGTATCGTAGCAATAGAGTTTTTATGATTCTTAAAACGCAATATCGCATCTCATTTCTATGTTTGATGGCAAGATATAATATGATTTGCGAAGTGTCATGTATTCCTCGTCTACACTTCAAATGATTGTAAACGCGACACTTCCTTGCTAGGAAATAGCGTTTGCATTTGTCTACGTATCGTAGCAATAGAGTTCTTATGATTCTTAAAACGCGATATCGCATCTCATTTCTATGTTTCATGGTAAGATATAATATGATTTGCGAAGTGTTATGTATTCCTCGTCTACACTTCAAATGAATGTAAATGCGACACTTCCTTGCAAGGAAATAGCGTCTGCAGATGTTCACGTATCGTAGCAATAGATTTCAAATGCTTCTTAAAACGCGATATCGCATCTCATTTCTATGTTTCATGGTAAGATATAATATGATTTGCGAAGTGTCATGTATTCCACGTCTACACTTCAAATGAATGTAAATGCGACACTTCCTTGCCAGGAAATAGCGTCTGCAGATGTCTAGGTATAGTAGCGATAGTGTTCTAATGCTTCTTAAAACGCGATATCGCATCTCATTTCTATGTTTCATGGTAAGATATAATATGATTTGCGAAGTGTCATGTATTCCTCGTCTACACTTCAAATGAATGTAAATGCGACACTTCTTTGCAAGGAAATAGCGTCTGCAGATGTCTACGTATCGTAGCAATAGATTTCTAATGTTTCTTAAAACGCGATATCGCATCTCATTTCTATGTTTCATGGTAAGATATAATATGATTTGCGAAGTGTCATGTATTCCTCGTCTGCACTTCAAATGAATGTAAATGCGATACTTCCTTGCTAGGAAATAGCGTCTGCAGATGTCTAGGTATCGTAGCAATAGAATTCAAATGCTTCTTAAAACGAGATATTGCATCTCATATCTATGTTTCATGATAAGATATAATATTCATTGCGAAGTGTTATGCATTCCTCGTATACGATTCAAATGAATGTAAATGCGACACTTCCTTGCAAGGAAATAGCGTTTGCATTTGTCTACGTATCGTAGCAATAGAGTTCTTATGATTCTTAAAACGCGATATCGCATCTCATTTCTATGTTTCATGGTAAGATATAATATGATTTGCGAAGTGTTATGTATTCTTCGTCTACACTTCAAATGAATGTAAATGCGACACTTCCTTGCAAGGAAATAGCGTCTGCAGATGTTTACGTATCGTAGCAATAGATTTCTAATGCTTCTTAAAACGCGATATCGCATCTCATTTCTATGGTTCATGGTAAGATATAATATGATTTGCGAAGTGTCATGTATTCCACGTATACACTCCAAATGAATGTAAATGCGACACTTCCTTGCCAGGAAATAGCGACTGCAGATGTCTAGGTATCGTAGCGATAGAGTTCTAATGCTTCTTAAAACGCGATATCGCATCTCATTTCTATGTTTCATGGTAAGATATAATATGATTTGCGAAGTGTCATGTATTCCTCGTCTACACTTCAAATGAATGTAAATGCGACACTTCTTTGCAAGGAAATAGCGTCTGCAGATGTCTACGTATCGTAGCAATAGATTTCTAATGCTTCTTAAAACGCGATATCGCATCTCATTTCTATGTTTCATGGTAAGATATAATATGATTTGCGAAGTGTCATGTATTCCTCGTCTACACTTCAAATGAATGTAAATGCGATACTTCCTTGCTAGGAAATAGCGTCTGCAGATGTCTAGGTATCGTAGCAATAGAATTCAAATGCTTCTTAAAACGAGATATTGCATCTCATATCTATGTTTCATGATAAGATATAATATTCATTGCGAAGTGTTATGCATTCCTCGTCCACACATCAAATGAATGTAAATGCGACACTTCCTTGCAAGGAAATAGCGTTTGCAGATGTCTACGTATCGTAGCAATGGATTTCTGATGCTTCTTAAAACGCGATATCGCATCTCATTTCTATGTTTTATGGTAAGATATAATATGATTTGCGAAGTGTTATGTATTCCTCGTCTACACTTCGAATGAATGTAAATGCGACACTTCCTTGCCAGGAAATAGCGTCCGCAGATGTCTAGGTATCGTAGCAATAGAGTTCTAATGCTTCTTAAAACGCGATATCGCATCTCATTTCTATGTTTCATGGTAAGATGTAATATGATTTGCGAAGTGTTATGTATTCCTCGTCTACATTTCAAATGAAAGTAAATGCGACACTTCCTCGCTAGGAAATAGTGTTTGCAGATGTCTACGTATCGTAGCAATGGATTTCTAATGCTTTTTACAACGCGATATCACATCTCATTTCTATGTTTCATGGTAAGATATAATATGATTTGCGAAGTGTCATGTATTCCTCGTCTACACTTCAAATGAATGTAAATGCGACACTTTCTTGCTAGGAAATAGCGTCTGCAGATGTCTACGTATCGAAGCAATAGAGTTTAAATGCTTCTTAAAACGAGATACTGCATCTCATATCTATGTCTTATGATAAGATATAATATTCATAGCGAAGTGTTATGCATTCCTCGACTACGATTCAAATGAATGTAAATGCGACACTTCCTTGCAAGGAAATAGCGTTTGCAGATGTCTAGGTATCGTAGCAATAGAGTTCTAATGCTTCTTAAAACGCGATATCGCATCTCATTTCTATGTTTCATGGTAAGATATAATATGATTTGCGAAGTGCTTTGTATTCCTTGTCTCAACTTCAAATGAATGTAAATGCGACACTTCCTTGCAAGGAAATAGCGTTTGCAGATGTCTACGTATCGAAGCAATAGAGTTCAAATGCTTCTTAAAACGAGATATTGCATCTCATATCTATGTTTCATGATAGGATATAATATTCATTGCGAATTGTTATGCATTCCTCGTCTACGATTCAAACGAATGTAAATGCGACACTTCCTTGCAAGGAATGGATTTCTGATGCTTCTTAAAACGCGATATCGCATCTCATTTCTATGTTTTATGGTAAGATATAATATGATTTGCGAAGTGTTATGTATTCGTTGTCTACACTTCAAATGAATGTAAATGCGACACTTCCTTGCAAGGAAATAGCGTTTGCAGATGTCTACGTATCGTAGCAATGGATTTCTGATGCTTCTTAAAAGGCGATATCGCATCTCATTTCTAAGTTTTATGGTAAGATATAATATGATTTGCGAAGTGTTATGTATTCCTCGTCTACACTTCAAATGAATGTAAATGCGACACTTCCTTGCAAGGAAATAGCGTTTGCAGATGTCTACGTATCGTAGCAATAGAGTTATAATGCTTCTTAAAACGCGATATCGCATCTCATTTCTATGTTTCATGGTAAGATGTAATATGATTTGCGAAGTGTTATGTATTCCTCGTCTACACTTCAAATTAATGTAAATGCGACACCTCCTTGTAAGGAAATTGCGTTTGCAGATATCTACGTATCGAAGCAATAGAGTTCAAATGCTTCTTAAAACGAGATACTGCATCTCATATATATGTTTCATGATAAGATATAATATTCATTGCGAAGTGTTATGCATTCCTCGTCTACGATTCAAATGAAAGTAAATGCGACACTTCCTTGCAAGGAAATAGCGTTTGCAGATGTCTACGTATCGAAGCAATAGAGTTCAAATGCTTCTTAAAACGAGATACTGCATCTCATATCTATGTTTCATGATAAGATATAATATTCATTGCGAAGTGTTATGTATTCCTCGTCTACACTTCAAATGAATGTAAATACGACACTTCCTTGCAAGGAAATAGCGTTTGCAAATATCTGCCTATCGTAGCAATAGTATTCTAATGCTTCTTAAAATGCGATGTCGCATCTCACTTCTATGTTTCATGGTAAGTTATAATATGATTTGCGAAGTGTTATGTATTCCTCGTCCACACTTCAAATGAATGTAAATGCGACACTTCCTTGCAAGGAAATAGCGTTTGCAGATGTCTAGGTATCGTAGCAATAGAGTTTTAATGCTTCTTAAAACGCGATATCGCATCTCATTTCTATGTTTCATGGTAAGATGTAATATGATTTGCGAAGTGTTATGTATTCCTCGTCTACACTTCAAATTAATGTAAATGCGACTCCTCCTTGTAAGGAAATTGCGTTTGCAGATGTCTACGTATCGAAGCAATAGAGTTCAAATGCTTCTTAAAACGAGATACTGCATCTCATATCTATGTTTCATGATAAGATATAATATTCATTGCGAAGTGTTATGCATTCCTCGTCTACGATTCAAACGAAAGTAAATGCGACACTTCCTTGCAAGGAAATAGCGTTTGCAGATGTCTACGTATCGAAGCAATAGAGTTCAAATGCTTCTTAAAACGAGATACTGCATCTCATACCTATGTTTCATGATAAGATATAATATTCATTGCGAAGTGTTATGCATTCCTCGTCTACGATTCAAATGAAAGTAAATGCGACACTTCCTTGCAAGGAAATAGCGTTTGCAGATGTCTACGTATCGTAACAATAGAGTTCTTATGATTCTTGAAACGCGATATCGCATCTCATTTCTATGTTTCATGGTAAGATATAATATGACTTGCGAAGTGTTATGTATTCCTCGTCTACACTTCAAATGAATGTAAATACGACACTTCCTTGCAAGGAAATAGCGTTTGCGAATATCTGCCTATCGTAGCAATAGTATTCTAATGCTTCTTAAAATGCGATATCGCATCTCACTTCTATGTTTCATGGTAAGTTATAATATGATTTGCGAAGTGTTATGTATTCCTCGTCCACACTTCAAATGAATGTAAATGCGACACTTCCTTGCAAGGAAATAGCGATTGCAGATGTCTACCTATCGTAGCAATAGAGTTCTAATGCTTCTTAAAACGCGATATCGCATCTCATTTCTATGTTTCATGGTAAGATATAATATGATTTGCGAACTGTTATGTATTCCTCGTCTACACCTCAAATGAATGTAAATGCGACACTTCCTTGCAGGGAAATAGCGTTTGCAGATGTCTACGTATCGTAGCAAGAGTGTTCTTATAATTCTTAAAACGCGATATCGCATCTCATTTCTATGTTTCATGGTAAGGTATAATATGATTTGCGAAGTGTTATGTATTCCTCGCCTACACTTCAAGTGAATGTAAATGCGACACTTCCTTGCAAGGAAATAGCGTCTGCAGATGTCTAGGTATCGTAGCAATAGAATTCAAATGCTCCTTAAAACGAGATATTGCATCTCATATCTATGTTTCATGATAAGATATAATATTCATTGCGAAGTGTTATGCATTCCTCGTCCACACATCAAATGAATGTAAATGCGACACTTCCTTGCAAGGAAATAGCGTTTGCAGATGTCTACGTATCGTAGCAATGGATTTCTGATGCTTCTTAAAACGCGATATCGCATCTCATTTCTATGTTTTATGGTAAGATATAATATGATTTGCGAAGTGTTATGTATTCCTCGTCTACACTTCAAATGAATGTAAATGCGACACTTCCTTGCCAGGAAATAGCGTCCGCAGATGTCTAGGTATCGTAGCAATAGAGTTCTAATGCTTCTTAAAACGCGATATCGCATCTCATTTCTATGTTTCATGGTATGATGTAATATGATTTGCGAAGTGTTATGTATTCCTCGTCCACACTTCAAATGAATGTAAATGCGACACTTCCTTGCAAGGAAATAGCGTTTGCAGATGTCTAGGTATCGTAGCAATAGAGTTTTAATGCTTCTTAAAACGCGATATCGCATCTCATTTCTATGTTTCATGGTAAGATGTAATATGATTTGCGAAGTGTTATGTATTCCTCGTCTACACTTCAAATGAATGTAAATGCGACACTTCCTTGCTAGGAAATAGCGTCTGCAGATGTCTACGTATCGAAGCAATAGAGTTTTAATGCTTCTTAAAACGAGATACTGCATCTCATATCTATGTCTTATGATAAGATATAATATTCATAGCGAAGTGTTATGCATTCCTCGACTACGATTCAAATGAATGTAAATGCGACACTTCCTTGCAAGGAAATAGCGTTTGCAGATGTCTAGGTATCGTAGCAATAGAGTTCTAATGCTTCTTAAAACGCGATATCGCATCTCATTTCTATGTTTCATGGTAAGATATAATATGATTTGCGAAGTGTTATGTATTCCTTGTCTCAACTTCAAATGAATGTAAATGCGACACTTCCTTGCAAGGAAATAGCGTTTGCAGATGTCTACGTATCGAAGCAATAGAGTTCAAATGCTTCTTAATACGAGATATTGCATCTCATATCTATGTTTCATGATAGGATATAACATTCATTGCGAATTGTTATGCATTCCTCGTCTACGATTCAAACGAATGTAAATGCGACACTTCCTTGCAAGGAATGGATTTCTGATGCTTCTTAAAACGCGATATCGCATCTCATTTCTATGTTTTATGGTAAGATATAATATGATTTGCGAAGTGTTATGTATTCGTTGTCTACACTTCAAACGAATGTAAATGCGACACTTCCTTGCAAGGAAATAGCGTTTGCAGATGTCTACGTATCGTAGCAATGGATTTCTGATGCTTCTTAAAACGCGATATCGCATCTCATTTCTAAGTTTTATGGTAAGATATAATATGATTTGCGAAGTGTTATGTATTCCTCGTCTACACTTCAAATGAATGTAAATGCGACACTTCCTTGCAAGGAAATAGCGTTTGCAGATGTCTACGTATCGAAGCAATAGTGTTCAAATGCTTCTTAAAACGAGATATTGCATCTCATATCTATGCTTCATGATAAGATATAATATTCATTGCGAAGTGTTATGCTTTTCCTCGTCTACGGTTCAAATGAATGTAAATGCGACACTTCCTTGCAAGGAAGTAGCGTTTGCAGATGTCTACGTATCGTAGCAATAGAGGTCATATGATTCTTAAAACGCGATATCGCATCTCATTTCTATGTTTCATGGTAAGATATAACATGATTTGCGAAGTGTTATGTATTCCTCGTCTACACTTCAAATGAATGTAAATGCGACACTTCCTTGCAAGGAAATAGCGTTTGCAGATGTCTAGGTATCGAAGCAATAGAGTTCAAATGCTTCTTAAAACGAGATACTGCATCTCATATATATGTTTCATGATAAGATATAATATTCATTGCGAAGTGTTATGCATTCCTCGTCTACGATTCAAATGAAAGTAAATGCGACACTTCCTTGCAAGGAAATAGCGTTTGCAGATGTCTACGTATCGAAGCAATAGTGTTCAAATGCTTCTTAAAACGAGATACTGCATCTCATATCTATGTTTCATGATAAGATATAATATTCATTGCGAAGTGTTATGCATTCCTCGTCTACGATTCAAATGAAAGTAAATGCGACACTTCCTTGCAAGGAAATAGCGTTTGCAGATGTCTACGTATCGTAACAATGGAGTTCTTATGATTCTTGAAACGCGATATCGCATCTCATTTCTATGTTTCATGGTAAGATATAATATGACTTGCGAAGTGTTATGTATTCCTCGTCTACACTTCAAATGAATGTAAATACGACACTTCCTTGCAAGGAAATAGCGTTTGCAGATGTCTACGTATCGTAGCAATGGATTTCTGATGCTTCTTAAAAGGCGATATCGCATCTCATTTCTAAGTTTTATGGTAAGATATAATATGATTTGCGAAGTGTTATGTATTCCTCGTCTACACTTCAAATGAATGTAAATGCGACACTTCCTTGCAAGGAAATAGCGTTTGCAGATGTCTACGTATCGTAGCAATAGAGTTATAATGCTTCTTAAAACGCGATATCGCATCTCATTTCTATGTTTCATGGTAAGATGTAATATGATTTGCGAAGTGTTATGTATTCCTCGTCTACACTTCAAATTAATGTAAATGCGACACCTCCTTGTAAGGAAATTGCGTTTGCAGATATCTACGTATCGAAGCAATAGAGTTCAAATGCTTCTTAAAACGAGATACTGCATCTCATATATATGTTTCATGATAAGATATAATATTCATTGCGAAGTGTTATGCATTCCTCGTCTACGATTCAAATGAAAGTAAATGCGACACTTCCTTGCAAGGAAATAGCGTTTGCAGATGTCTACGTATCGAAGCAATAGAGTTCAAATGCTTCTTAAAACGAGATACTGCATCTCATATCTATGTTTCATGATAAGATATAATATTCATTGCGAAGTGTTATGTATTCCTCGTCTACACTTCAAATGAATGTAAATACGACACTTCCTTGCAAGGAAATAGCGTTTGCAAATATCTGCCTATCGTAGCAATAGTATTCTAATGCTTCTTAAAATGCGATGTCGCATCTCACTTCTATGTTTCATGGTAAGTTATAATATGATTTGCGAAGTGTTATGTATTCCTCGTCCACACTTCAAATGAATGTAAATGCGACACTTCCTTGCAAGGAAATAGCGTTTGCAGATGTCTAGGTATCGTAGCAATAGAGTTTTAATGCTTCTTAAAACGCGATATCGCATCTCATTTCTATGTTTCATGGTAAGATGTAATATGATTTGCGAAGTGTTATGTATTCCTCGTCTACACTTCAAATTAATGTAAATGCGACTCCTCCTTGTAAGGAAATTGCGTTTGCAGATGTCTACGTATCGAAGCAATAGAGTTCAAATGCTTCTTAAAACGAGATACTGCATCTCATATCTATGTTTCATGATAAGATATAATATTCATTGCGAAGTGTTATGCATTCCTCGTCTACGATTCAAACGAAAGTAAATGCGACACTTCCTTGCAAGGAAATAGCGTTTGCAGATGTCTACGTATCGTAACAATAGAGTTCTTATGATTCTTGAAACGCGATATCGCATCTCATTTCTATGTTTCATGGTAAGATATAATATGACTTGCGAAGTGTTATGTATTCCTCGTCTACACTTCAAATGAATGTAAATACGACACTTCCTTGCAAGGAAATAGCGTTTGCGAATATCTGCCTATCGTAGCAATAGTATTCTAATGCTTCTTAAAATGCGATATCGCATCTCACTTCTATGTTTCATGGTAAGTTATAATATGATTTGCGAAGTGTTATGTATTCCTCGTCCACACTTCAAATGAATGTAAATGCGACACTTCCTTGCAAGGAAATAGCGATTGCAGATGTCTACCTATCGTAGCAATAGAGTTCTAATGCTTCTTAAAACGCGATATCGCATCTCATTTCTATGTTTCATGGTAAGATATAATATGATTTGCGAACTGTTATGTATTCCTCGTCTACACCTCAAATGAATGTAAATGCGACACTTCCTTGCAGGGAAATAGCGTTTGCAGATGTCTACGTATCGTAGCAAGAGTGTTCTTATAATTCTTAAAACGCGATATCGCATCTCATTTCTATGTTTCATGGTAAGGTATAATATGATTTGCGAAGTGTTATGTATTCCTCGCCTACACTTCAAGTGAATGTAAATGCGCAACTTCCTTGCAAGGAAATAGCGTCTGCAGATGTCTAGGTATCGTAGCAATAGAATTCAAATGCTCCTTAAAACGAGATATTGCATCTCATATCTATGTTTCATGATAAGATATAATATTCATTGCGAAGTGTTATGCATTCCTCGTCCACACATCAAATGAATGTAAATGCGACACTTCCTTGCAAGGAAATAGCGTTTGCAGATGTCTACGTATCGTAGCAATGGATTTCTGATGCTTCTTAAAACGCGATATCGCATCTCATTTCTATGTTTTATGGTAAGATATAATATGATTTGCGAAGTGTTATGTATTCCTCGTCTACACTTCAAATGAATGTAAATGCGACACTTCCTTGCCAGGAAATAGCGTCCGCAGATGTCTAGGTATCGTAGCAATAGAGTTCTAATGCTTCTTAAAACGCGATATCGCATCTCATTTCTATGTTTCATGGTATGATGTAATATGATTTGCGAAGTGTTATGTATTCCTCGTCCACACTTCAAATGAATGTAAATGCGACACTTCCTTGCAAGGAAATAGCGTTTGCAGATGTCTAGGTATCGTAGCAATAGAGTTTTAATGCTTCTTAAAACGCGATATCGCATCTCATTTCTATGTTTCATGGTAAGATGTAATATGATTTGCGAAGTGTTATGTATTCCTCGTCTACACTTCAAATGAATGTAAATGCGACACTTCCTTGCTAGGAAATAGCGTCTGCAGATGTCTACGTATCGAAGCAATAGAGTTTTAATGCTTCTTAAAACGAGATACTGCATCTCATATCTATGTCTTATGATAAGATATAATATTCATAGCGAAGTGTTATGCATTCCTCGACTACGATTCAAATGAATGTAAATGCGACACTTCCTTGCAAGGAAATAGCGTTTGCAGATGTCTAGGTATCGTAGCAATAGAGTTCTAATGCTTCTTAAAACGCGATATCGCATCTCATTTCTATGTTTCATGGTAAGATATAATATGATTTGCGAAGTGTTATGTATTCCTTGTCTCAACTTCAAATGAATGTAAATGCGACACTTCCTTGCAAGGAAATAGCGTTTGCAGATGTCTACGTATCGAAGCAATAGAGTTCAAATGCTTCTTAATACGAGATATTGCATCTCATATCTATGTTTCATGATAGGATATAACATTCATTGCGAATTGTTATGCATTCCTCGTCTACGATTCAAACGAATGTAAATGCGACACTTCCTTGCAAGGAATGGATTTCTGATGCTTCTTAAAACGCGATATCGCATCTCATTTCTATGTTTTATGGTAAGATATAATATGATTTGCGAAGTGTTATGTATTCGTTGTCTACACTTCAAACGAATGTAAATGCGACACTTCCTTGCAAGGAAATAGCGTTTGCAGATGTCTACGTATCGTAGCAATGGATTTCTGATGCTTCTTAAAACGCGATATCGCATCTCATTTCTAAGTTTTATGGTAAGATATAATATGATTTGCGAAGTGTTATGTATTCCTCGTCTACACTTCAAATGAATGTAAATGCGACACTTCCTTGCAAGGAAATAGCGTTTGCAGATGTCTACGTATCGAAGCAATAGTGTTCAAATGCTTCTTAAAACGAGATATTGCATCTCATATCTATGCTTCATGATAAGATATAATATTCATTGCGAAGTGTTATGCTTTTCCTCGTCTACGGTTCAAATGAATGTAAATGCGACACTTCCTTGCAAGGAAGTAGCGTTTGCAGATGTCTACGTATCGTAGCAATAGAGGTCATATGATTCTTAAAACGCGATATCGCATCTCATTTCTATGTTTCATGGTAAGATATAACATGATTTGCGAAGTGTTATGTATTCCTCGTCTACACTTCAAATGAATGTAAATGCGACACTTCCTTGCAAGGAAATAGCGTTTGCAGATGTCTAGGTATCGAAGCAATAGAGTTCAAATGCTTCTTAAAACGAGATACTGCATCTCATATATATGTTTCATGATAAGATATAATATTCATTGCGAAGTGTTATGCATTCCTCGTCTACGATTCAAATGAAAGTAAATGCGACACTTCCTTGCAAGGAAATAGCGTTTGCAGATGTCTACGTATCGAAGCAATAGTGTTCAAATGCTTCTTAAAACGAGATACTGCATCTCATATCTATGTTTCATGATAAGATATAATATTCATTGCGAAGTGTTATGCATTCCTCGTCTACGATTCAAATGAAAGTAAATGCGACACTTCCTTGCAAGGAAATAGCGTTTGCAGATGTCTACGTATCGTAACAATGGAGTTCTTATGATTCTTGAAACGCGATATCGCATCTCATTTCTATGTTTCATGGTAAGATATAATATGACTTGCGAAGTGTTATGTATTCCTCGTCTACACTTCAAATGAATGTAAATACGACACTTCCTTGCAAGGAAATAGCGTTTGCAAATATCTGCCTATCGTAGCAATAGTATTCTAATGCTTCTTAAAATGCGATGTCGCATCTCACTTCTATGTTTCATGGTAAGTTATAATATGATTTGCGAAGTGTTATGTATTCCTCGTCCACACTTCAAATGAATGTAAATGCGACACTTCCTTGCAAGGAAATAGCGTTTGCAGATGTCTAGGTATCGTAGCAATAGAGTTTTAATCCTTCTTAAAACGCGATATCGCATCTCATTTCTATGTTTCACGGTAAGATGTAATATGATTTGCGAAGTGTTATGTATTCCTCGTCTACACTTCAAATTAATGAAAATGCGACACCTCCTTGTAAGGAAATTGCGTTTGCAGATGTCTACGTATCGAAGCAATAGAGTTCAAATGCTTCTTAAAACGAGATACTGCATCTCATATCTATGTTTCATGATAAGATATAATATTCATTGCGAAGTGTTATGCATTCCTCGTCTACGATTCAAACGAAAGTAAATGCGACACTTCCTTGCAAGGAAATAGCGTTTGCAGATGTCTACGTATCGAAGCAATAGAGTTCAAATGCTTCTTAAAACGAGATACTGCATCTCATATCTATGTTTCATGATAAGATATAATATTCATTGCGAAGTGTTATGCATTCCTCGTCTACGATTCAAATGAAAGTAAATGCGACACTTCCTTGCAAGGAAATAGCGTTTGCAGATGTCTACGTATCGTAACAATAGAGTTCTTATGATTCTTGAAACGCGATATCGCATCTCATTTCTATGTTTCATGGTAAGATATAATATGACTTGCGAAGTGTTATGTATTCCTCGTCTACACTTCAAATGAATGTAAATACGACACTTCCTTGCAAGGAAATAGCGTTTGCAAATATCTGCCTATCGTAGCAATAGTATTCTAATGCTTCTTAAAATGCGATATCGCATCTCACTTCTATGTTTCATGGTAAGTTATAATATGATTTGCGAAATGTTATGTATTCCTCGTCCACACTTCAAATGAATGTAAATGCGACACTTCCTTGCAAGGAAATTGCGATTGCAGATGTCTACCTATCGTAGCAATAGAGTTCTAATGCTTCTTAAAACGCGATATCGCATCTCATTTCTATGTTTCATGGTAAGATATAATACGATTTGCGAACTGTTATGTATTCCTCGTCTACACCTCAAATGAATGTAAATGCGACACTTCCTTGCAGGGAAATAGCGTTTGCAGATGTCTACGTATCGTAGCAATAGAGTTCTTATAATTCTTAAAACGCGATATCGCATCTCATTTCTATGTTTCATGGTAAGGTATAATATGATTTGCGAAGTGTTATGTATTCCTCGCCTACACTTCAAGTGAATGTAAATGCGACACTTCCTTGCAAGGAAATAGCGTTTGCAGATGTCTACGTATCGAAGCAGTAGATTTCTAATGCTTCTTACAACGCGATATCGCATCTCATTTCTATGTTTCATGGTAAGATATAACATGATTTGCGAAGTGTTATGTATACCTCGTCTACACTTCAAATGAATGTGAATGCGACACTTTCTCGCTAGGAAATAGCGTCTGCAGATGTCTACATATCGAAGCAATAGAGTTTAAATGCTTCTTAAAACGAGATACTGCATCTCATATCTATGTTTTATGATAAGATATAATATTCATAGCGAAGTGTTATGCATTCCTAGACTACGATTCAAATGAATGTAAATGCGACACTTCCTTGCAAGGAAATAGCGTTTGCAGATGTCTACGTATCGAAGCAATAGATTTCTAATGCTTCTTACAACGCGATATCGCATCTCATTTCTATGTTTCATGGTAAGATATAACATGATTTGCGAAGTGTTATGTATACCTCGTCTACACTTCAAATGAATGTGAATGCGACACTTCCTTGCAAGGAAATAGCGTTTGCAGATGTCTACGTATCGAAGCAATAGAGTTCAAATGCTTCTTAAAACGAGATATTGCATCTCATATCTATGTTTCATGATAAGATATAATATTCATTGCGAAGTGTTATGCTTTTCCTCGTCTACGGTTCAAATGAATGTAAATGCGACACTTCCTTGCAAGGAAATAGCGTTTGCAAATGTCTACCTATCGTAGCAATAGTGTTCTAATTCTTCTTAAAACGCGATATCGCATCTCATTTCTATGTTTCATGGTAAGGTATAATATGATTTGCGAAGTGTTATGTATTCCTCGTCTACACTTCAAATGAATGTAAATGCGACACTTCCTTGCAAGGAAATAGTGCTTGCGGATGTCTACGTATCGTAGCAATGGATTTCTGATGCTTCTTAAAACGCGATATCGCATCTCATTTCTATGTTTTATGGTAAGATATAATATGATTTGCGAACTGTTATGTATTCCTCGTCTACACCTCAAATGAATGTAAATGCGGCACTTCCTTGCAGGGAAATAGCGTTTGCAGATGTCTACGTATCGAAGCAATATATTTCAAATGCTTCTTAAAACGAGATATTGCATCTCATATCTACGTTTCATGATAAGATATAATATACATTGCGAAGTGTTATGCATTCCTCGTCTACGATTCAAATGAAAGTAAATGCGACACTTCCTTGCAAGGAAATAGCGCTAGCGGATGTCTACGTATCGTAGCAATAGATTTCTAATACTTCTTAAAACGCGATATCGCACCTCATTTCTATGTTTCATGGTAAGATATAATATGATTTGCGAAGTGTTATGTATTCCTCGTCTACACCTCAAATGAATGTAAATGCGACACTTCCTTGCAGGGAAATAGCGTTTGCAGATGTCTACGTATCGAAGCAATAGAGTTCAAATGCTTCTTAAAACGAGATATTGCATCTCATATCTATGTTTCATGATAAGATATAATATTCATTGCGAAGTGTTATGCATTCCTCGTCTACGATTCAAATGAATGTAAATGCGACACTTCCTTGCAAGGAAATAGCGTTTGCAGATGTCTACGTATCGAAGCAATAGTGTTCTAAAGCTCCTTAAATCGCGATATCGCATCTCATTTCTATGTTTCATGGTAAGATATAATATGATTTGCGAAGTATCACGTATTCCCCGTCTACACTTCAAATGATTGTAATTGCGACACTTCCTTGCAAGGAAATAGCGTTTGCAGATGTCTACGTATCGTAGCAATAGAGTTCTAATGCTTCTTAAAACGCGATATCGCATCTCATTTCTATGTTTCATGGTAAGATATAATATGATTTGCGAAGTGTTATGTATTCCTCGTCTACACTTCAAATGAACGTAAATGCGACACTCGCTCGCTAGGAAATAGCGTTTGCAGATGTCTACGTATCGTAGCAATAGAGTTCTAATGCTTCTTAATACGCGATATCGCATCTCCTTTCTATGTTTCATGGTAAGATATAACATGATTTGCGAAGTGTTATGTATACCTCGTCTACACATCAAATGAATGTGAATGCGACACTTCCTTGCAAGGAAATAGCGTTTGCAGATGTCTACGTATCGAAGCAATAGAGTTCAAATGCTTCTTAAAACGAGATATTGCATCTCATATCTATGTTTCATGATAAGATATAATATTCATTGCGAAGTGTTATGCTTTTCCTCGTCTACGGTTCAAATGAATGTAAATGCGACACTTCCTTGCAAGGAAATAGCGTTTGCAAATGTCTACCTATCGTAGCAATAGTGTTCTAATTCTTCTTAAAACGCGATATCGCATCTCATTTCTATGTTTCATGGTAAGGTATAATATGATTTGCGAAGTGTCATGTATTCCTCCTCTACACTTCAAATGAATGTAAATGCGACACTTCCTTGCAAGGAAATAGCGCTTGCAGATGTCTACGTATCGTAGCAATGGATTTCTGATGCTTCTTAAAACGCGATATCGCATCTCATTTCTATGTTTTATGGTAAGATATAATATGATTTGCGAAGTGTTATGTATTCCTCGTCTACACTTCAAATGAATGTAAATGCGACACTTCCTTGGAAGGAAATAGCGTTTGCAGATGTCTACGTATCGTAGCAAAGGATTTCTGATGCTTCTTAAAATGCGATATCGCATCTCATTTCTATGTTTTATGGTAAGATATAATATGATTTGCGAAGTGTTATGTATTCCTCGTCTACACTTCAAATGAATGTAAATGCGACACTTCCTTGCTAGGAAATAGCGTCTGCAGATGTCTACCTATCGTAGCAATAGTGTTCTAATTCTTCTTAAAACGCGATATCGCATCTCATTTCTATGTTTCATGGTAAGGTATAATATGATTTGCGAAGTGTTATGCATTCCTCGTCTACGATTCAAATGAAAGTAAATGCGACACTTCCTTGCTAGGAAATAGCGTCTGCAGATGTCTAGGTATCGTAGCAATAGAGTTCTAATGCTTCTTAAAACGCGATATCGCATCTCATTTCTATGTTTCATGGTAAGATGTAATATGATTTGCGAAGTGTCATGTATTCCTCGTCTACACATCAAATGAATGTAAATGCGACAGTTCCTTGCTAGGAAATAGCGTCTGCAGATGTCTACGTATCGAAGCAATAGAGTTTAAATGCTTCTTAAAACGAGATACTGCATCTCATATCTATGTTTTATGATAAGATATAATATTCATAGCGAAGTGTTATGCATTCCTCGACTACGATTCAAATGAATGTAAATGCGACACTTCCTTGCAAGGAAATAGCGTTTGCAGATGTCTACGTATCGTAGCAATAGATTTCTAATGCTTCTTAAAACGCGATATCGCATCTCATTTCTATGTTTCATGGTAAGATATAATATGATTTGCGAACTGTTATGTATTCCTCGTCTACACCTCAAGTGAATGTAAATGCGACACTTCCTTGCAGGGAAATAGCGTTTGCAGATGTCTACGTATCGAAGCAATAGAGTTCAAATGCTTCTTAAAACGAGATATTGCATCTCATATCTATATTTCATGATAAGATATAATATACATTGCGAAGTGTTATGCATTCCTCGTCTACGATTCAAATGAAAGTAAATGCGACACTTCCTTGCAAGGAAATAGCGTTTGCGGATGTCTACGTATCGTAGCAATAGATTTCTAATGCTTCTTAAAACGCGATATCGCACCTCATTTCTATGTTTCATGGTAAGATATAATATGATTTGCGAAGTGTTATGTATTCCTCGTCTACACCTCAAATGAATGTAAATGCGACACTTCCTTGCAGGGAAATAGCGTTTGCAGATGTCTACGTATCGAAGCAATAGAGTTCAAATGCTTCTTAAACGAGATATTGCATCTCATATCTATGTTTCATGATAAGATATAATATTCATTGCGAAGTGTTATGCATTCCTCGTCTACGATCCAAATGAATGTAAATGCGACACTTCCTTGCAAGGAAATAGCGTTTGCAGATGTCTACGTATCGAAGCAATAGTGTTCTAAAGCTTCTTAAATCGCGATATCGCATCTCATTTCTATGTTTCATGGTAAGATATAATATGATTTGCGAAGTATCACGTATTCCCCGTCTACACTTCAAATGAATGTAAATGCGACACTTCCTTGCAAGGAAATAGCGTTTGCAGATGTCTACGTATCGTAGCAATAGAGTTCTAATGCTTCTTAAAACGCGATATCGCATCTCATTTCTATGTTTCATGGTAAGATATAATATGATTTGCGAAGTGTTATGTATTCCTCGTCTACACTTCAAATGAATGTAAATGCGACACTCGCTCGCTAGGAAATAGCGTTTGCAGATGTCTACGTATCGTAGCAATAGAGTTCTAATGCTCCTTAAAACGCGATATCGCATCTCCTTTCTATATTTCATGGTAAGATATAATATGATTTGCGAAGTGTTATGTATTCCTCGTCTACACTTCAAATGTATGTAAATGCGACACTTCCTTGCAAGGAAATAGCGTTTGCAGATGTCTACGTATCGAAGCAATAGAGTTCAAATGCTTCTTAAAACGCGATATCGCATCTCATTTCTATGTTTCATGGTAAGATATAAGATGATTAGCTATGTGTCATGTATTCCTCGTCTACACTTCAAATGAATGTAAATGCGACACTTCCTTCCAAGGAAATAGCGTTTGCAGATGTCTACGTATCGTAACAATAGAGTTCTTATGATACTTAAAACGCGATATCGCATCTCATTTCTATGATTCATGGTAAGATATAATATGATTTGCGAAGTGTTATGTATTCCTCGTCTACACTTCAAATGAATGTGAATGCGATACTTCCTCGCTAGGAAATAGCGTTTGCAGATGTCTACGTATCGTAGCAATAGCTTTCTAATGCTTCCTAAAACGCGATATCGCATCTCATTTCTACGTTTCATGGTAAGATATAACATGATTTGCGAAGTGTCATGTATTCCTCGTCTACACTTCAAATGAATGTGAATGCGATACTTCCCCGCTAGAAAATAGCGTTTGCAGATGTCTACGTATCGTAGCAATAGCTTTCTAATGCTTCTTAAAACGCGATATCGCATCTCATTTCTATGTTTCATGGTAAGATATAAGATGATTAGCTATGTGTCATGTATTCCTCGTCTACACTTCAAATGAATGTAAATGCGACACTTCCTTGTTAGGAAATAGCGTCTGCAGATGTCTGGGTATCGTAGCAATAGAGTTCTAATGCTTCTTAAAACGCGATATCGCATCTCATTTCTACGTTTCATGGTAAGATGTAATATGATTTGCGAAGTGTTATGCATTCCTCGTCTACGATTCAAATGAATGTAAATGCGACACTTCCTTGCAAGGAAATAGCGTTTGCAGATGTCTACGTATCGTAGCAATAGAGTTCTTATGATTCTTAAAACGATACATCGCATCTCATTTCTATGTTTCATGGTAAGGTATAATATGATTTGCGAAGTGTTATGTATTCTTCGTCTACACTTCAAATGAATGTGAATGCGACACTTTCTCGCTAGGAAATAGCGTCTGCAGATGTCTAGGTATCGTAGCAATAGAGTTCTTATGATTCTTAAAACACGATATCGCGTCTCATTTCTATGTTTCATGGTAAGATATAACATGATTTGCGAAGTGTTATGTATTCCTCGTCTACACTTCAAATGAATGTGAATGCGATACTTCCTCGCTAGGAAATAGCGTTTGCAGATGTCTACGTATCGTAGCAATAGCTTTCTAATGCTTCTTAAAACGCGATATCGCATCTCATTTCTATGTTTCATGGTAAGATATAACATGATTTGCGAAGTGTCATGTATTCCTCGTCTACACTTCAAATGAATGTGAATGCGATACTTCCTCGCTAGGAAATAGCGTTTGCAGATGTCTACGTATCGTAGCAATAGATTTCTAATGCTTTTTAAAACGGCGATATCGCATCTCATTTCTATGTTTCATGGTAAGATATAATATGATTTGCGAAGTGTTATGTATTCCTCGTCTACACCTCAAATGAATGTAAATGCGACACTTCCTTGCAGGGAAATAGCGTTTGCAGATGTCTACGTATCGAAGCAATAGAGTTCAAATGCTCCTTAAAACGAGATATTGCATCTCATATCTATGTTTCATGATAAGATATAATATTCATTGCGAATTATTATGTATTCCTCGTCTAGACTTCAAATGAATGTGAATGCGACACTTTCTCGCTAGGAAATAGCGTCAGCAGATGTCTAGGTATCGTAGCAATAGAGTTCTTATGATTCTTAAAACGCGATATCGCATCTCATTTCTATGTTTCATGGTAAGATATAACATGATTTGCGAAGTGTTATGTATTCCTCGTCTACACTTCAAATGAATGTTAATGCGATACTTCCTCGCTAGGAAATAGCGTTTGCAGATGTCTACGTAACGTAGCAATAGCTTTCTAATGCTTCCTAAAACGCGATATCGCATCTCATTTCTATGTTTCGTGGTAAGATATAACATGATTTGCGAAGTGTCATGTATTCCTCGTCTACACTTCAAATGAATGTGAATGCGATACTTCCTTGCAAGGAAATAGCGTTTGCAAATGTCTACCTATCGTAGCAATAGTGTTCTAATTCTTCTTAAAACGCGATATCGCATCTCATTTCTATGTTTCATGGTAAGGTATAATATGATTTGCGAAGTGTTATGTATTCCTCGTCTACACTTCAAATGAATGTAAATGCGACACTTCCTTGCAAGGAAATAGCGCTTGCAGATGTCTACGTATCGTAGCAATGGATTTCTGATGCTTCGTAGAACGCGATATCGCATCTCATTTCTATGTTTTATGGTAAGATATAATATGATTTGCGAAGTGTTATGTATTCCTCGTCTACACTTCAAATGAATGTAAATGCGACACTTCCTTGCAAGGAAATAGCGTTTGCAGATGTCTACGTATCGTAGCAATGGATTTCTGATGCTTCTTAAAACGCGATATCGCATCTCATTTCTATGTTTTATGGTAAGATATAATATGATTTGCGAAGTGTTATGTATTCCTCGTCTACACTTCAAATGAATGTAAATGCGACACTTCCTTGCTAGGAAATAGCGTCTGCAGATGTCTACCTATCGTAGCAATAGTGTTCTAATTCTTCTTAAAACGCGATATCGCATCTCATTTCTATGTTTCATGGTAAGGTATAATATGATTTGCGAAGTGTTATGCATTCCTCGTCTACGATTCAAATGAAAGTAAATGCGACACTTCCTTGCTAGGAAATAGCGTCTGCAGATGTCTAGGTATCGTAGCAATAGAGTTCTAATGCTTCTTAAAACGCGATATCGCATCTCATTTCTATGTTTCATGGTAAGATGTAATATGATTTGCGAAGTGTCATGTATTCCTCGTCTACACATCAAATGAATGTAAATGCGACAGTTCCTTGCTAGGAAATAGCGTCTGCAGATGTCTACGTATCGAAGCAATAGAGTTTAAATGCTTCTTAAAACGAGATACTGCATCTCATATCTATGTTTTATGATAAGATATAATATTCATAGCGAAGTGTTATGCATTCCTCGACTACGATTCAAATGAATGTAAATGCGACACTTCCTTGCAAGGAAATAGCGTTTTCAGATGTCTACGTATCGTAGCAATAGATTTCTAATGCTTCTTAAAACGCGATATCGCATCTCATTTCTATGTTTCATGGTAAGATATAATATGATTTGCGAAGTGTTATGTATTCCTCGTCTACACTTCAAATGTATGTAAATGCGACACTTCCTTGCAAGGAAATAGCGTTTGCAGATGTCTACGTATCGAAGCAATAGAGTTCAAATGCTTCTTAAAACGCGATATCGCATCTCATTTCTATGTTTCATGGTAAGATATAAGATGATTAGCTATGTGTCATGTATTCCTCGTCTACACTTCAAATGAATGTAAATGCGACACTTCCTTCCAAGGAAATAGCGTTTGCAGATGTCTACGTATCGTAACAATAGAGTTCTTATGGTACTTAAAACGCGATATCGCATCTCATTTCTATGATTCATGGTAAGATATAATATGATTTGCGAAGTGTTATGTATTCCTCGTCTACACTTCAAATGAATGTGAATGCGATACTTCCTCGCTAGGAAATAGCGTTTGCATATGTCTACGTATCGTAGCAATAGCTTTCTAATGCTTCCTAAAACGCGATATCGCATCTCATTTCTATGTTTCATGGTAAGATATAACATGATTTGCAAAGTGTCATGTATTCCTCGTCTACACTTCAAATGAATGTGAATGCGATACTTCCCCGCTAGGAAATAGCGTTTGCAGATGTCTACGTATCGTAGCAATAGCTTTCTAATGCTTCTTAAAACGCGATATCGCATCTCATTTCTATGTTTCATGGTAAGATATAAGATGATTAGCTATGTGTCATGTATTCCTCGTCTAAACTTCAAATGAATGTAAATGCGACACTTCCTTGTTAGGAAATAGCGTCTGCAGATGTCTGGGTATCGTAGCAATAGAGTTCTAATGCTTCTTAAAACGCGATATCGCATCTCATTTCTACGTTTCATGGTAAGATGTAATATGATTTGCGAAGTGTTATGCATTCCTCGTCTACGATTCAAATGAATGTAAATGCGACACTTCCTTGCAAGGAAATAGCGTTTGCAGATGTCTACGTATCGTAGCAATAGAGTTCTTATGATTCTTAAAACGATACATCGCATCTCATTTCTATGTTTCATGGTAAGGTATAACATGATTTGCGAAGTGTTATGTATTCTTCGTCTACACTTCAAATGAATGTGAATGCGACACTTTCTCGCTAGGAAATAGCGTCTGCAGAAGTCTAGGTATCGTAGCAATAGAGTTCTTATGATTCTTAAAACGCGATATCGCGTCTCATTTCTATGTTTCATGGTAAGATATAACATGATTTGCGAAGTGTTATGTATTCCTCGTCTACACTTCAAATGAATGTTAATGCGATACTTCCTCGCTAGGAAATAGCGTTTGCAGATGTCTACGTAACGTAGCAATAGCTTTCTAATGCTTCCTAAAACGCGATATCGCATCTCATTTCTATGTTTCATGGTAAGATATAACATGATTTGCGAAGTGTCATGTATTCCTCGTCTACACTTCAAATGAATGTGAATGCGATACTTCCTTGCAAGGAAATAGCGTTTGCAAATGTCTACCTATCGTAGCAATAGTGTTCTAATTCTTCTTAAAACGCGATATCGCATCTCATTTCTATGTTTCATGGTAAGGTATAATATGATTTGCGAAGTGTTATGTATTCCTCGTCTACACTTCAAATGAATGTAAATGCGACACTTCCTTGCAAGGAAATAGCGCTTGCAGATGTCTACGTATCGTAGCAATGGATTTCTGATGCTTCTTAAAACGCGATATCGCATCTCATTTCTATGTTTTATGGTAAGATATAATATGATTTGCGAAGTGTTACGTATTCCTCGTCTACACTTCAAATGAATGTAAATGCGACACTTCCTTGCAAGGAAATAGCGTTTGCAGATGTCTACGTATCGTAGCAATGGATTTCTGATGCTTCTTAAAACGCGATATCGCATCTCATTTCTATGTTTTATGGTAAGATATAATATGATTTGCGAAGTGTTATGTATTCCTCGTCTACACTTCAAATGAATGTAAATGCGACACTTCCTTGCTAGGAAATAGCGTCTGCAGATGTCTACCTATCGTAGCAATAGTGTTCTAATTCTTCTTAAAACGCGATATCGCATCTCATTTCTATGTTTCATGGTAAGGTATAATATGATTTGCGAAGTGTTATGCATTCCTCGTCTACGATTCAAATGAAAGTAAATGCGACACCACCTTGCAAGGAAATAGCGTTTGCGGATGTCTACGTATCGTAGCAATAGATTTCTAATCCTTCTTAAAACGCGATATCGCACCTCATTTCTATGTTTCATGGTAAGATATAATATGATTTGCGAAGTGTCATGTATTCCTCGTCTACACTTCAAATGAATGTGAATGCGATACTTCCCCGCTAGGAAATAGCGTTTGCAGATGTCTACGTATCGTAGCAATAGCTTTCTAATGCTCCTTAAAACGCGATATCGCATCTCATTTCTTTGTTTCATGGTAAGATATGAGATGATTAGCTATGTGTCATGTATTCCTCGTCTACGATTCAAATGAAAGTAAATGCGACACTTCCTTGCAAGGAAATAGCCTTTGCAGATGTCTACGTATCGAAGCAATAGAGTTCAAATGCTTCTTAAAACGAGATACTGCATCTCATATCTATGTTTCATGATAAGATATAATATTCATTGCGAAGTGTTATGCATTCCTCGTCTACGATTCAAATGAATGTAAATGCGACACTTCCTTGCAAGGAAATAGCGTTTGCAGATGTCTACGTATCGTAGCAATAGAGTTCTTATGATTCTTAAAACGATATATCGCATCACATTTATATGTTTCATGATAAGATATAATATACATTGCGAAGTGTTATGCATTCCTCGTCTACGATTCAAATGAAAGTAAATGCGACACTTCCTTGCAAGGAAATAGCGTTTGCGGATGTCTACGTATCGTGGCAATAGATTTCTAATGCTTCTTAAAACGCGATATCGCACCTCATTTCTATGTTTCATGGTAAGATATAATATGATTTGCGAAGTGTTATGTATTCCTCGTCTACACCTCAAATGAATGTAAATGCGACACTTCCTTGCAGGGAAATAGCGTTTGCAGATGTCTACGTATCGAAGCAATAGAGTTCAAATGCTTCTTAAAACGAGATATTGCATCTCATATCTATGTTTCATGATAAGATATAATATTCATTGCGAAGTGTTATGCATTCCTCGTCTACGATTCAAATGAATGTAAATGCGACACTTCCTTGCAAGGAAATAGCGTTTGCAGATGTCTACGTATCGTAGCAATAGAGTTCTTATGATTCTTAAAACGATATATCGCATCACATTTCTATGTTTCATGATAAGATATAATATACATTGCGAAGTGTTATGCATTCCTCGTCTACGATTCAAATGAAAGTAAATGCGACACTTCCTTGCAAGGAAATAGCGTTTGCGGATGTCTACGTATCGTAGCAATAGATTTCTAATGCTTCTTAAAACGCGATATCGCACCTCATTTCTATGTTTCATGGTAAGATATAATATGATCTGCGAAGTGTTATGTATTCCTCGTCTACACTTCAAATGAATGTGAATGCGATACTTCCCCGCTAGGAAATAGCGTTTGCAGATGTCTACGTATCGTAGCAATAGCTTTCTAATGCTTCTTAAAACGCGATATCGCATCTCATTTCTATGTTTCATGGTAAGATATAATATGATTTGCGAAGTGTTATGTATTCCTCGTCTACACCTCAAATGAATGTAAATGCGACACTTCCTTGCAGGGAAATAGCGTTTGCAGATGTATACGTATCGAAGCAATAGAGTTCAAATGCTTCTTAAAACTAGATAATGCATCTCATATCTGTGTTTCATGATAAGATATAATATTCATTGCGAAGTGTTATGCATTCCTCGTCTACGATTCAAATGAATGTAAATGCGACACTTCCTTGCAAGGAAATAGCGTTTGCAGATGTCTACGTATCGTAGCAATAGAGTTCTTATAATTCTTAAAACGCGATATCGCATCTCATTTCTATGTTTCATGGTAAGGTATAATATGATTTGCGAAGTGTTATGTATTCCTCGCCTACACTTCAAGTGAATGTAAATGCGACACTTCCTTGCAAGGAAATAGCGTTTGCAGATGTCTACGTATCGAAGCAATAGAGTTCTAATGCTTCTTACAACGCGATATCGCATCTCATTTCTATGTTTCATGGTAAGATATAACATGATTTGCGAGGTGTTATGTATACCTCGTCTACACTTCAAATGAATGTAAATGCGACACTTTCCTGCAAGGAAATAGCGTTTGCAGATGTCTACGTATCGTAGCAATGGATATCTGTTGCTTTTTAAAACGCGATATCGCATCTCATTTCTATGTTTTATGGTAAGATAATATATGATTTGCGAAGTGTTATGTATTCCTCGTCTACACTTCAAATGAATGTAAATGCGACACTTCCTTGCAAGGAAATAGCGTTTGCAGATGTCTACGTATCGAAGCAATAGTGTTCAAATGCTTCTTAAAACGAGATATTGCATCTCATATCTATGCTTCATGATAAGATATAATATTCATTGCGAAGTGTTATGCTTTTCCTCGTCTACGGTTCAAATGAATGTAAATGCGACACTTCCTTGCAAGGAAATAGCGTTTGCAGATGTCTACGTATCGTAGCAATGGATTTCTGATGCTTCTTAAAACGCGATATCGCATCTCATTTCAATGTTTTATGGTAAGATATAATATGATTTGCGAAGTGTTATGTATTCCTCGTCTACACTTCAAATGAATGTAAATGCGACACTTCCTTGCAAGGAAATAGCGTTTGCAGATGTCTACGTATCGAAGCAATAGTGTTCAAATGCTTCTTAAAACGAGATATTGCATCTCATATCTATGCTTCATGATAAGATATAACATTCATTGCGAAGTGATATGCTTTTCCTCGTCTACGGTTCAAATGAATGTAAATGCGACACTTCCTTGCAAGGAAATAGCGTTTGCAGATGTCTACATATCGTAGCAATAGAGTTCATATGATTCTTAAAACGCGATCTCGCATCTCACTTCTATGTTTCATGGTAAGGTATAACATGATTTGCGAAGTGTTATGTATTCCTCGTCTACACTTCAAATGAATGTGAATGCCATACTTCCTCGCTAGGAAATAGCGTTTGCAGATGTCTACGTATCGTAGCAATAGCTTTCTAATGCTTCCTAAAACGCGATATCGCATCACATTTCTATGTTTCATGGTAAGATATAACATGAATTGCGAAGTGTTATGTATTCCTCGTCTACACTTCAAATGAATGTAAATGCGACACTTCCTTGCTAGGAAATAGCGTCTGCAGATGTCTAGGTATCGTAGCAATAGAGTTTTAATGCTTCTTAAAACGCGATATCGCATCTCATTTCTATGTTTCATGGTAAGATATAACATGATTTGCGAGGTGTTATGTATACCTCGTCTACACTTCAAATGAATGTAAATGCGACACTTTCCTGCAAGGAAATAGCGTTTGCAGATGTCTACGTATCGTAGCAATGGATTTCTGTTGCTTCTTAAAACGCGATATCGCATCTCATTTCTATGTTTCATGGTAAGATAATATATGATTTGCGAAGTGTTATGTATTCCTCGTCTACACTTCAAATGAATGTAAATGCGACACTTCCTTGCAAGGAAATAGCGTTTGCAGATGTCTACGTATCGAAGCAATAGTGTTCAAATGCTTCTTAAAACGAGATATTGCATCTCATATCTATGCTTCATGATAAGATATAATATTCATTGCGAAGTGTTATGCTTTTCCTCGTCTACGGTTCAAATGAATGTAAATGCGACACTTCCTTGCAAGGAAATAGCGTTTGCAGATGTCTACGTATCGTAGCAATGGATTTCTGATGCTTCTTAAAACGCGATATCGCATCTCATTCCAATGTTTTATGGTAAGATATAATATGATTTGCGAAATGTTATGTATTCCTCGTCTACACTTCAAATGAATGTAAATGCGACGCTTCCTTGCAAGGAAATAGCGTTTGCAGATGTCTACGTATCGAAGCAATAGTGTTCAAATGCTTCTTAAAACGAGATATTGCATCTCATATCTATGCTTCATGATAAGATATAACATTCATTGCGAAGTGATATGCTTTTCCTCGTCTACGGTTCAAATGAATGTAAATGCGACACTTCCTTGCAAGGAAATAGCGTTTGCAGATGTCTACATATCGTAGCAATAGAGTTCATATGATTCTTAAAACGCGATATCGCATCTCATTTCTATGTTTCATGGTAAGGTATAACATGATTTGCGAAGTGTTATGTATTCCTCGTCTACACTTCAAATGAATGTGAATGCCATACTTCCTCGCTAGGAAATAGCGTTTGCAGATGTCTACGTATCGTAGCAATAGCTTTCTAATGCTTCCTAAAACGCGATATCGCATCACATTTCTATGTTTCATGGTAAGATATAACATGAATTGCGAAGTGTTATGTATTCCTCGTCTACACTTCAAATGAATGTAAATGCGACACTTCCTTGCTAGGAAATAGCGTCTGCAGATGTCTAGGTATCGTAGCAATAGAGTTTTAATGCTTCTTAAAACGCGATATCGCATCTCATTTCTATGTTTCATGGTAAGATATAACATGAATTGCGAAGTGTTATGTATTCCTCGTCTACACTTCAAATGAATGTAAATGCGACACTTCCTTGCTAGGAAATAGCGTCTGCAGATGTCTAGGTATCGTAGCAATAGAGTTTTAATGCTTCTTAAAACGCGATATCGCATCTCATTTCTATGTTTCATGGTAAGATATAACATGATTTGCGAGGTGTTATGTATACCTCGTCTACACTTCAAATGAATGTAAATGCGACACTTTCTTGCAAGGAAATAGCGTTTGCAGATGTCTACGTATCGTAGCAATGGATTTCTGTTGCTTCTTAAAACGCGATATCGCATCTCATTTCTATGTTTTATGGTAAGATAATATATGATTTGCGAAGTGTTATGTATTCCTCGTCTACACTTCAAATGAATGTAAATGCGACACTTCCTTGCAAGGAAATAGCGTTTGCAGATTCTACGTATCGAAGCAATAGTGTTCAAATGCTTCTTAAAACGAGATATTGCATCTCATATCTATGCTTCATGATAAGATATAATATTCATTGCGAAGTGTTATGCTTTTCCTCGTCTACGGTTCAAATGAATGTAAATGCGACACTTCCTTGCAAGGAAATAGCGTTTGCAGATGTCTACGTATCGTAGCAATGGATTTCTGATGCTTCTTAAAACGCGATATCGCATCTCATTTCAATGTTTTATGGTAAGATATAATATGATTTGCGAAGTGTTATGTATTCCTCGTCTACACTTCAAATGAATGTAAATGCGACACTTCCTTGCAAGGAAATAGCGTTTGCAGATGTCTACGTATCGAAGCAATAGTGTTCAAATGCTTCTTAAAACGAGATATTGCATCTCATATCTATGCTTCATGATAAGATATAACATTCATTGCGAAGTGTTATGCTTTTCCTCGTCTACGGTTCAAATGAATGTAAATGCGACACTTCCTTGCAAGGAAATAGCGTTTGCAGATGTCTACATATCGTAGCAATAGAGTTCATATGATTCTTAAAACGCGATATCGCATCTCATTTCTATGTTTCATGGTAAGGTATAACATGATTTGCGAAGTGTTATGTATTCCTCGTCTACACTTCAAATGAATGTGAATGCCATACTTCCTCGCTAGGAAATAGCGTTTGAAGTTGTCTACGTGTCGTAGCAATAGCTTTCTAATGCTTCCTAAAACGCGATATCGCATCTCATTTCTATGTTTCATGGTAAGATATAACATGAATTGCGAAGTGTTATGTATTCCTCGTCTACACTTCAAATGAATGTAAATGCGACACTTCCTTGCTAGGAAATAGCGTCTGCAGTTGTCTAGGTATCGTAGCAATAGAGTTTTAATGCTTCTTAAAACGCGATATCGCATCTCATTTCTATGTTTCATGGTAAGATGTAATATGATTTGTGAAGTGTTATGTATTCCTTGTCTACACTTCAAATTAATGTAAATGCGACACTTCCTTGTAAGGAAATTGCGTTTGCAGATGTCTACGTATCGAAGCAATAGAGTTCAAATGCTTCTTAAAACGAGATACTGCATCTCGTACCTATGTTTCATGATAAGATATAATATTCATTGCGAAGTGTTATGCATTCCTCGTCTACGATTCAAATGAAAGTAAATGCGACACTTCCATGCAAGGAAATAGCGTTTGCAGATGTCTACGTATCGAAGCAATAGAGTTCAAATGCTTCTTAAAACGAGATATTGCATCTCATATCTATGTTTCATGATAAGATATAATATTCATTGCGAAGTGTTATGCTTTTCCTCGTCTACGGTTCAAATGAATGTAAATGCGACACTTCCTTGCAAGGAAATAGCGTTTGCAAATGTCTACCTATCGTAGCAATAGTGTTCTAATTCTTCTTAAAACGCGATATCGCATCTCATTTCTATGTTTCATGGTAAGGTATAATATGATTTGCGAAGTGTTATGTATTCCTCGTCTACACTTCAAATGAATGTAAATGCGACACTTCCTTGCAAGAAAATAGCGTTTGCAGATGTCTACGTATCGTAGCAATGGATTTCTGATGCTTCTTAAAACGCGATATCGCATCTCATTTCTATGTTTCATGGTAAGATGTAATATGATTTGCGAAGTGTTATGTATTCCTCGTCTACACTTCAAATGAATGTAAATGCGACACTTCCTCGCTAGGGAATAGCGTTTGCAGATGTCTACGTATCGTAGCAATAGATTTCTAATGCTTTTTAAAACGCGATATCGCATCTCATTTCTATGTTTCATGGTAAGATATAATATGATTTGCGAAGTGTCACGTATTCCTCGTCTACACTTCAAATGAATGTAAATGCGACACTTCCTTGCTAGGAAATAGCGTCTGCAGATGTCTACATATCGAAGCAATAGAGTTTAAATGCTTCTTAAAACGAGATACTGCATCTCATATCTATGATTTATGATAAGATATAATATTCATAGCGAAGTGTTATGCATTCCTCGACTACGATTCAAATGAATGTAAATGCGACACTTCCTTGCAAGGAAATAGCGTTTGCAGATGTCTACGTATCGTAGCAATAGATTTCTAATGCTTCTTAAAACGCGATATCGCATCTCATTTCTATGTTTCATGGTAAGATGTAATATGATTTGCGAAGTGTTATGCTTTTCCTCGTCTACGGTTCAAATGAATGTAAATGCGACACTTCCTTGCAAGGAAATAGCGTTTGCAGATGTCTACGTATCGAAGCAATAGAGTTCAAATGCTTCTTAAAACGAGATACTGCATCTCGTACCTATGTTTCATGATAAGATATAATATTCATTGCGAAGTGTTATGCATTCCTCGTCTACGATTCAAATGAAAGTAAATGCGACACTTCCATGCAAGGAAATAGCGTTTGCAGATGTCTACGTATCGAAGCAATAGAGTTCAAATGCTTCTTAAAACGAGATATTGCATCTCATATCTATGTTTCATGATAAGATATAATATTCATTGCGAAGTGTTATGCTTTTCCTCGTCTACGGTTCAAATGAATGTAAATGCGACACTTCCTTGCAAGGAAATAGCGTTTGCAAATGTCTACCTATCGTAGCAATAGTGTTCTAATTCTTCTTAAAACGCGATATCGCATCTCATTTCTATGTTTCATGGTAAGGTATAATATGATTTGCGAAGTGTTATGTATTCCTCGTCTACACTTCAAATGAATGTAAATGCGACACTTCCTTGCAAGAAAATAGCGTTTGCAGATGTCTACGTATCGTAGCAATGGATTTCTGATGCTTCTTAAAACGCGATATCGCATCTCATTTCTATGTTTCATGGTAAGATGTAATATGATTTGCGAAGTGTTATGTATTCCCCGTCTACACTTCAAATGAATGTAAATGCGACACTTCCTCGCTAGGGAATAGCGTTTGCAGATGTCTACGTATCGTAGCAATAGATTTCTAATGCTTTTTAAAACGCGATATCGCATCTCATTTCTATGTTTCATGGTAAGATATAATATGATTTGCGAAGTGTCACGTATTCCTCGTCTACACTTCAAATGAATGTAAATGCGACACTTCCTTGCTAGGTAATAGCGTCTGCAGATGTCTACATATCGAAGCAATAGAGTTTAAATGCTTCTTAAAACGAGATACTGCATCTCATATCTATGATTTATGATAAGATATAATATTCATAGCGAAGTGTTATGCATTCCTCGACTACGATTCAAATGAATGTAAATGCGACACTTCCTTGCAAGGAAATAGCGTTTGCAGATGTCTACGTATCGTAGCAATAGATTTCTAATGCTCCTTAAAACGCGATATCGCATCTCATTTCTATGTTTCATGGTAAGATGTAATATGATTTGCGAAGTGTTATGTATTCCTCGTCTACACTTCAAATGAATGTAAATGCGACACTTCCTTGCTAGGAAATAGCGTCTGCAGATGTCTACCTATCGTAGCAATAGTGTTCTAATTCTTCTTAAAACGCGACATCGCATCCCATTTCCATGTTTCATGGTAAAGTATAATGTGATTTGCGAAGTGTTATGTATTCCTCGTCTACACTTCAAATGAATGTAAATGCGACACTTCCTTGCAAGGAAATAGCGTTTGCAGATGTCTACGTATCGTTGCAATGGATTTCTGATGCTTCTTAAAACGAGATATTGCATCTCATATCTATGTTTCATGATAAGATATAATATTCATTGCGAAGTGTTATGCTTTTCCTCGTCTACGGTTCAAATGAATGCAAATGCGACACTTCCTCGCTAGGAAATAGTGTTTGCAGATGTCTACGTATCGTAGCAATAGATTTCTAATGCTTTTTAAAAGACGATATCGCATCTCATTTCTATGTTTCATGGTAAGATATAATATGATTTGCGAAGTATCATGTATTCCTCGTCTACACTTCAAATGAATGTAAATGCGACACTTCCTTGCTAGGAAATAGCGTCTGCAGATGTCTAGGTATCGTAGCAATAGAGTTCTAATGCTTCTTAAAACGCGATATCGCATCTCATTTCTATGTTTCATGGTAAGATGTAATATGATTTGCGAAGTGTTATGTATTCCTCGTCTACACTTCAAATGAATGTAAATGCGACACTTCCTCGCTAGGAAATAGCGTTTGCAGATGTCTACGTAACGTAGCAATAGATTTCTAATGCTTTTTAAAACGCGATATCGCATCTCATTTCTATGTTTCATGGTAAGATATAATATGATTTGCGAAGTGTCATGTATTCCTCGTCTACACTTCAAATGAATGTAAATGCGACACTTCCTTGCTAGGAAATAGCGTCTGCAGATGTCTACGTATCGAAGCAATAGAGTTTAAATGCTTCTTAAAACGAGATACTGCATCTCATATCTATGTTTTATGATAAGATATAATATTCATAGCGAAGTGTTATGCATTCCTCGACTACGATTCAAATGAATGTAAATGCGACACTTCCTTGCAAGGAAATAGCGTTTGCAGATGTCTACGTATCGTAGCAATAGATTTCTAATGCTTCTTAAAACGCGATATCGCATCTCATTTCTATGTTTCATGGTAAGATATAATATGATTTGCGGAGTGTCATGTATTCCTCGTCTACACTTCAAATGAATGTAAATGCGACACTACCTTGCTAGGAAATAGCGTCTGCAGATGTCTACGTATCGAAGCAATAGAGTTTAAATGCTTCTTAAAACGAGATACTGCATCTCATATCTATGTTTTATGATAAGATATAATATTCATAGCGAAGTGTTATGCATTCCTCGACTACGATTCAAATGAATGTAAATGCGACACTTCCTTGCTAGGAAATAGCGTCTGCAGATGTCTAGGTATCGTAGCAATAGAGTTTTAATGCTTCTTAAAACGCGATATCGCATCTCATTTCTATGTTTCATGGTAAGATGTAATATGATTTGCGAAGTGTTATGTATTCCTCGTCTACACTTCAAATTAATGTAAATGCGACACTTCCTTGTAAGGAAATAGCGTTTGCAGATGTCTACGTATCGAAGCAATAGAGTTCAAATGCTTCTTAAAACGAGATACTGCATCTCATATCTATGTTTCATGATAAGATATAATATTCATTGCGAAGTGATATGCATTCCTCGTCTACGATTCAAATGAAAGTAAATGCGACACTTCCTTGCAAGGAAATAGCGTTTGCAGATGTCTACGTATCGAAGCAATAGAGTTCAAATGCTTCTTAAAACGAGATATTGCATCTCATATTTATGTTTCATGATAAGATATAATATTCATTGCGAAGTGTTATGCTTTTCCTCGTCTACGGTTCAAATGAATGTAAATGCGACACTTCCTTGCAAGGAAATAGCGTTTGCAAATGTCTACCTATCGTAGCAATAGTGTTCTAATTCTTCTTAAAACGCGATATCGCATCTCATTTCTATGTTTCATGGTAAGGTATAATATGATTTGCGAAGTGTTATGTATTCCTCGTCTACACTTCAAATGAGTGTAAATGCGACACTTCCTTGCAAGGAAATAGCGTTTGCAGATGTCTAGGTATCGTAGCAATGGATTTCTGATGCTTCTTAAAACGCGATATCGCATCTCATTTCTATGTTTTATGGTAAGATATAATATGATTTGCGAAGTGTTATGTATTCCTCGTCTACGCTTCAAATGAATGTAAATGCGACACTTCCTTGCAAGGAAATAGCGTTTGCAGATGTCTACGTATCGAAGCAATAGAGTTCAAATGCTTCTTAAAACGAGATATTGCATCTCATATCTATGTTTCATGATAAGATATAATATTCATTGCGAAGTGTTATGCTTTTCCTCGTCTACGGTTCAAATGAATGTAAATGCGACACTTCCTTGCAAGGAAATAGCGTTTGCAAATGTCTACCTATCGTAGCAATAGTGTTCTAATTCTTCTTAAAACGCGATATCGCATCTCATTTCTATGTTTCATGGTAAGGTATATTATGATTTGCGAAGTGTTATGTATTCCTCGTCTACACTTCAAATGAGTGTAAATGCGACACTTCCTTGCAAGGAAATAGCGTCTGCAGATGTCTAGGTATCGTAGCAATAGAGTTCTAATGCTTCTTAAAACGCGATATCGCATCTCATTTCTATGTTTCATGGTAAGATGTAATATGATTTGCGAAGTGTTATGTATTCCTCGTCTACATTTCAAATGAATGTAAATGCGACACTTCCTCGCTAGGAAATAGTGTTTGCAGATGTCTACGTATCGTAGCAATAGATTTCTAATGCTTTTTAAAACGCGATATCGCATCTCATTTCTATGTTTCATGGTAAGATATAATATTATTTGCGAAGTGTCATGTATTCCTCGTCTACACTTCAAATGAATGTAATTGCGACACTTCCTTGCTAGGAAATAGCGTCTGCAGATGTCTACGTATCGAAGCAATAGAGTTTAAATGCTTCTTAAAACGAGGTACTGCATCTCATATCTATGTTTTATGATAAGATATAATATTCATAGCGAAGTGTCATGCATTCCTCGACTACGATTCAAATGAATGTAAATGCGACACTTCCTTGCAAGGAAATAGCGTTTGCAGATGTCTACGTATCGTAGCAATAGATTTCTAATGCTTCATAAAACGCGATATCGCATCTCATTTCTATGATTCATGGTAAGATGTAATATGATTTGCGAAGTGTTATGTATTCCTCGTCTACACTTCAAATGAATGTAAATGCGACACTTCCTTGCAAGGAAATAGCGTTTGCAGATGTCTACGTATCGTAGCAATAGATTTCTAATGCTTCTTAAAACGCGATATCGCATCTCATTTATATGTTTCATGGTAAGATGTAATATGATTTGCGAAGTGTTATGTATTCCTCGTCTACACTTCAAATGAATGTAAATGCGACACTTCCTTGCTAGGAAATAGCGTCTGCAGATGTCTAGGTATCGTAGCAATAGGGTTTTAATGCTTCTTAAAACGCGATATCGCATCTCATTTCTATGTTTCATGGTAAGATGTAATATGATTTGCGAAGTGTTATGTATTCCTCGTCTACACTTCAAATGAATGTAAATGCGACACTTCCTTGCAAGGAAATAGCGTTTGCAGATGTCTACGTATCGTAGCAATGGATTTCTGATGCTTCTTAAAACGCGATATCGCATCTCATTTCTATGTTTTATGGTAAGATATAATATGATTTGCGAAGTGTTATGTATTCCTCGTCTACACTTCAAATGAATGTAAATGCGACAATTCCTTGCATGGAAATAGCGTTTGCAGATGTCTACGTATCGAAGCAATAGAGTTCAAATGCTTCTTAAAACGAGATATTGCATCTCATATCTATGTTTCATGATAAGATATAATATTCATTGCGAATTATTATGTATTCCTCGTCTAGACTTCAAATGAATGTAAATGCGACACTTCCTTGCCAGGAAATAGAGTCTGCAGATGTCTAGGTATCGTAGCAATAGAGTTCTAATGCTTCCTAAAACGCGATATCGCATCTCATTTCTATGTTTCATGGTAAAATGTAATATGATTTGCGAAGTGTCATGTATTCCTCGTCTACACTTCAAATGAATGTAAATGCGACACTTCCTTGCTAGGAAATAGCGTCTGCTGATGTCTACGTATCGAAGCAATAGAGTTTAAACGCTTCTAAAAACGAGATACTGCATCTCATATCTATGTTTTATGATAAGATATAATATTCATAGCGAAGTGTTATGCATTCCTCGACTACGATTCAAATGAATGTAAATGCGACACTTCCTTGCAAGGAAATAGCGTTTGCAAATGTCTACCTATCGTAGCAATAGTGTTCTAATTCTTCTTAAAACGCGATATCGCATCTCATTTCTATGTTTCATGGTAAGGTATAATATGATTTGCGAAGTGTTATGTATTCCTCGTCTACACTTCAAATGAATGTAAATGCGACACTTCCTTGCAAGGAAATAGCGTTTGCAGATGTCTACGTATCGTAGCAATGGATTTCTGATGCTTCTTAAAACGCGATATCGCATCTCATTTCTATGTTTTATGGTAAGATATAATATGATTTGCGAAGTGTTATGTATTCCTCGTCTACGCTTCAAATGAATGTAAATGCGACACTTCCTTGCTAGGAAATAGCGTTTGCAGATGTCTACGTATCGAAGCAATAGAGTTCAAATGCTTCTTAAAACGATATATTGCATCTCATATCTATGTTTCATGATAAGATATAATATTCATTGCGAAGTGTTATGCATTCCTCGTCTACGATTCAAATGAAAGTAAATGCGACACTTCCTTGCAAGGAAATAGCGTTTGCAGATGTCTACTTATCGTTGCAATGGATTTCTCATGCTTCTTAAAACGCGATCTCGCATCTCATTTCTATGTTTTATGGTAAGATATAATATAATTTGCGAAGTGTTATGTATTCCTCGTCTACGCTTCAAATGAATGTAAATGCGACACTTCCTTGCAAGGAAATAGCGTTTGCAGATGTCTACGTATCGAAGCAATAGAGTTCAAATGCTTCTTAAAACGAGATACTGCATCTCATATCTATGTTTCATGATAAGATATAGTATTCATTGCGAAGTGTTATGCATTCCTCGTCTACGATTCAAATGAAAGTAAATGCGACACTTCCTTGCTAGGAAATAGCGTTTGCAGATGTCTACGTATCGAAGCAATAGAGTTCAAATGCTTCTTAAAACGATATATTGCATCTCATTTCTATGTTTCATGGTAAGATGTAATATGATTTGCGAAGTGTTATGTATTCCTCGTCTACACTTCAAATGAATGTAAATGCGACACTTCCTCGCTAGGAAATAGCGTTTGCAGATGTCTACGTATCGTAGCAATAGATTTCTAATGCTTTTTAAAACGCGATATCGCATCTCATTTCTATGTTTCATGGTAAGATATAATATGATTTGCGAAGTGTCATGTATTCCTCGTCTACACTTCAAATGAATGTAAATGCGACACTTCCTCGCTAGGAAATAGCGTCTGCAGATGTCTACGTATCGAAGCAATAGAGTTCAAGTGCATCTTAAAACGAGATATTGCATCTCATATCTATGTTTCATGATAAGATATAATATTCATTGCGAAGTGTTATGCTTTTCCTCGTCTACGGTTCAAATGAATGTAAATGCGACACTTCCTTGCAAGGAAATAGCGTTTGCAAATGTCTACCTATCGTAGCAATAGTGTTCTAATTCTTCTTAAAACGCGATATCGCATCTCATTTCTATGTTTCATGGTAAGATATAATATGATTTGCGAAGTGTCATGTATTCCTCGTCTACACTTCAAATGAATGTAAATGCGACACTTCCTTGCTAGGAAATAGCGTCTGCAGATGTCTACGTATCGAAGCAATAGAGTTCAAATGCTTCTTAAAACGAGATATTGCATCTCATATCTATGTTTCATGATAAGATATAATATTCATTGCGAAGTGTTATGCTTTTCCTCGTCTACGGTTCAAATGAATGTAAATGCGACACTTCCTTGCAAGGAAATAGCGTTTGCAAATGTCTACCTATCGTAGCAATAGTGTTCTAATTCTTCTTAAAACGCGATATCGCATCTCATTTCTATGTTTCATGGTAAGATATAATATGATTTGCGAAGTGTCATGTATTCCTCGTCTACACTTCAAATGAATGTAAATGCGACACTTCCTTGCTAGGAAATAGCGTCTGCAGATGTCTAGGTATCGTAGCAATAGTGTTCTAATGCTTCTTAAAACGCGATATCGCATCTCATTTCTATGTTTCATGGTAAGATGTAATATGATTTGCGAAGTGCTATGTATTCCTCGTCTACACTTCAAATGAATGTAAATGCGACACTTCCTCGCTAGGAAATAGCGTTTGCAGATGTCTACGTATCGTAGCAATAGATTTCTAATGCTTTTTAAAACGCGATATCGCATCTCATTTCTATGTTTCATGGTAAGATATAATATGATTTGCGAAGTGTCATGTATTCCTCGTCTACACTTCAAATGAATGTAAATGCGACACTTCCTTGCTAGGAAATAGCGTCTGCAGATGTCTACGTATCGAAGCAATAGAGTTCAAATGCTTCTTAAAACGAGATATTGCATCTCATATCTATGTTTCATGATAAGATATAATATTCATTGCGAAGTGTTATGCTTTTCCTCGTCTACGGTTCAAATGAATGTAAATGCGACACTTCCTTGCAAGGAAATAGCGTTTGCAAATGTCTACCTATCGTAGCAATAGTGTTCTAATTCTTCTTAAAACGCGATATCGCATCTCATTTCTATGTTTCATGGTAAGGTATAATATGATTTGCGAAGTGTTATGTATTCCTCGTCTACACTTCAAATGAATGTAAATGCGACACTTCCTTGCTAGGAAATAGCGTCTGCAGATGTCTACGTATCGAAGCAATAGAGTTTAAATGCTTCTTAAAACGAGATACTGCATCTCATATCTATGTTTTATGATAAGATATAATATTCATAGCGAAGTGTTATGCATTCCTCGACTACGATTCAAATGAATGTAAATGCGACACTTCCTTGCAAGGAAATAGCGTTTGCAGATGTCTACGTATCGTAGCAATAGATTTCTAATGCTTCTTAAAACGCGATATCGCATCTCATTTCTATGTTTCATGGTAAGATGTAATATGATTTGCAAAGTGTTATGTATTCCTCGTCTACACTTCAAATGAATGTAAATGCGACACTTCCTTGCTAGGAAATAGCGTCTGCAGATGTCTAGGTATCGTAGCAATAGAGTTTTAATGCTTCTTAAAACGAGATATTGCATCTCACATCTATGTTTCATGATAGGATATAATATTCATTGCGAATTGTTATGCATTCCTCGTCTACGATTCAAACGAATGTAAATGCGACACTTCCTTGCAAGGAATGGATTTCTGATGCTTCTTAAAACGCGATATCGCATCTCATTTCTATGTTTTATGGTAAGATATAATATGATTTGCGAAGTGTTATGTATTCCTTGTCTACACTTCAAATGAATGTAAATGCGACACTTCCTTGCAAGGAAATAGCGTTTGCAGATGTCTACGTATCGTAGCAATAGAGGTCATATGATTCTTAAAACGCGATATCGCATCTCATTTCTATGTTTCATGGTAAGATATAACATGATTTGCGAAGTGTTATGTATTCCTCGTCTACACTTCAAATGAATGTAAATGCGACACTTCCTTGCTAGGAAATAGCGTCTGCAGATGTCTACGTATCGAAGCAATAGAGTTCAAATGCTTCTTAAAACGAGATATTGCATCTCATATCTATGTTTCATGATAAGATATAATATTCATTGCGAAGTGTTATGCTTTTCCTCGTCTACGGTTCAAATGAATGTAAATGCGACACTTCCTTGCAAGGAAATAGCGTTTGCAAATGTCTACCTATCGTAGCAATAGTGTTCTAATTCTTCTTAAAACGCGATATCGCATCTCATTTCTATGTTTCATGGTAAGGTATAATATGATTTGCGAAGTGTTATGTATTCCTCGTCTACACTTCAAATGAATGTAAATGCGACACTTCCCCGCTAGGAAATAGCGTTTGCAGATGTCTACGTATCGTAGCAATAGATTTCTAATGCTTTTTAAAACGCGATATCGCATCTCATTTCTATGTTTCATGGTAAGATATAATATGATTTGCGAAGTGTCATGTATTCCTCGTCTACACTTCAAATGAATGTAAATGCGACACTTCCTTGCTAGGAAATAGCGTCTGCAGATGTCTACGTATCGAAGCAATAGAGTTTAAATGCTTCTTAAAACGACATACTGCATCTCATATCTATGTTTTATGATAAGATATAATATTCATAGCGAAGTGTTATGCATTCCTCGACTACGATTCAAATGAATGTAAATGCGACACTTCCTTGCAAGGAAATAGCGTTTGCAGATGTCTACGTATCGTAGCAATAGAGGTCATATGATTCTTAAAACGCGATATCGCATCTCATTTCTATGTTTCATGGTAAGATATAACATGATTTGCGAAGTGTTATGTATTCCTCGTCTACACTTCAAATGAATGTAAATGCGACACTTCCTTGCAAGGAAATAGCGTTTGCAGATGTCTAGGTATCGTAGCAATAGAGTTTAATGCTTCTTAAAACGCGATATCGCATCTCATTTCTATGTTTCATGGTAAGATGTAATATGATTTGCGAAGTGTTATGTATTCCTCGTCTAAACTTCAAATTAATGTAAATGCGACACTTCCTTGTAAGGAAATTGCGTTTGCAGATGTCTACGTATCGAAGCAATGGAGTTCAAATGCTTCTTAAAACGAGATACTGCATCTCATATCTATGTTTCATGATAAGATATAACATTCATTGCGAAGTGTTATGCATTCCTTGTCTACGATTCAAATGAATGTAAATGCTACACTTCCTTGCAAGGAAATAGCGTTTGCAGATGTCTACGTATCGAAGAAATAGAGTTTAAATGCTTCTTAAAAGGAGATATTGCATCTCATACCTATGTTTCATGATAAGATATAATATTCATTGCGAAGTGTTATGCATTCCTCGTCTACGATTCACATGAAAGTAAATGCGACACTTCCTTGCAAGGCAATAGCGTTTGCAGATGTCTACGTATCGTAACAATAGAGTTCATATGATTCTTGAAACGCGATATCGCATCTCATTTCTATGTTTCATGGTAAGATATAATATGACTTGCGAAGTGTTATGTATTCCTCGTCTACACTTCAAATGAATGTAAATACGACACTTCCTTGCAAGGAAATAGCGTTTGCAAATGTCTGCCTATCGTAGCAATAGTATTCTAATGCTTCTTAAAATGCGATATCGCATCTCACTTCTATGTTTCATGGTAAGTTATAATATGATTTGCGAAGTGTTATGTATTCCTCGTCCACACTTCAAGTGAATGTAAATGCGACACTTCCTTGCAAGGAAATAGCGTTTGCAGATGTCTACGTATCGAAACAATAGGGTTCAAATGCTTCTTAAAACGAGATATTGCATCTCATACCTATGTTTCATGATAAGATATAATATTCATTGCGATGTGTGATGCATTCCTCGTCTACGATTCAAATGAATGTAAATGCGACACTTCCTTGCAAGGAAATAGCGTTTGCAGATGCCTACGTATCGTAGCAATAGAGTTCTTATGATTCTTAAAACGCGATATCGCATCTCATTTCTATGTTTCATGGTAAGATATAATTTGATTTGAGAAGTGATATGTATTCCTCGTCTACACTCCAAATGAATGTGAATGCGACACTTCCTCGCTAGGAAATAGCGTTTGCAGTTGTCTACGTATCGTAGCAATAGATTTCTAATGCTTCTTAAAACGCGATATCGCATCTCATTTCTATGTTTCATGGTAAGATATAATATGATTTGCGAAGTGCCATGTCTTCCTCGTCTACACTTCAAATGAATGTAAATGCGACACTTCCTTGCTGGGAAATAGCGTCTGCGGATGTCTAGGTATCGTAGCAATAGTGTTCTAATGCTTCTAAAACGCGATATCGCATCTCATTTATATGTTTCATGGTAAGATGTAATATGATTTGCGAAGTGATATGTATTCCTCGTTTACACTTCAAATGAATGTAAATGCGATGCTTCCTTGCAAGGAAATAGCGTTTGCAAATGTCTACGTATCGAAGCAATAGAGTTCAAATCCTTCTCAAAACGAGATACTGCATCTCATATCTATGTTTCATGATAAGATATAATATTCATTGCGAAGTGCTATGCATTCCTCGCCTACGACTCAAATGAATGTAAATGCTACACTTCCTTGCAAGGAAATAGCGTCTGCGGATGTCTAGGTATCGTAGCAATAGTGTTCTAATGCTTCTAAAACGCGATATCGCATCTCATTTCTATGCTTCATGGTAAGATATAACATGATTTGCGAAGTGTTATGTATTCCTCGTCTACACTTCAAATGAATGTGAATGCGATACTTCCTCGCTAGGAAATAGCGTTTGCAGATGTCTACGTATCGTAGCAATAGCTTTCTAATGCTTCTTAAAACGCGATATCGCATCTCATTTCTATGTTTCATGGTAAGATATAACATGATTTGCGAAGTGTTATGTATACCTCGTCTACACTTCAAATGAATGTGAATGGTGATACTTCCTCGCTAGGAAATAGCGTTTGCAGATGTCTACGTATCGTAGCAATAGATTTCTAATGCTTCTTAAAACGGCGATGTCGCATCTCATTTCTATGTTTCATGGTAAGATATAATATGATTTGCGAAGTGCTATGTATTCCTCGTCAACACCTCAAATGAATGTAAATGCGACACTTCCTTGCAGGGAAATAGCGTTTGCAGATGTCTACGTATCGTAGCAATAGAGTTCCTATAATTCTTAAAGCGCGATTTCGCATCTCATTTCTATGTTTCATGGTAAGATATAATATGATTTGCGAAGTGCTATGTATTCCTCGTCTACACCTCAAATGAATGTAAATGCGACACTTCCTCGCTAGGAAATAGCGTCTGCAGATGTATAAGTATCGTAGCAATAGAGTTCCAATGCTTCTTAAAACGAGATATTGCATCTAATATCTATGTTTCATGATAAGATATAATATTCATTGCGAAGTGTTATGCATTCCTCGTCTACGATTCAAATGAAAGTAAATGCGACACTTCCTTGCAAGGAAATAGCGTTTGCAGATGCCTACGTATCGTAGCAATAGAGTTCATATGATTCTTAAAACGCGATATCGCATCTCATTTCTATGTTTCATGGTAAGATATAACATGATTTGCGAAGTGTTATGTATTCCTCGTCTACACTTCAAATGAATGTGAATGCGATACTTCCTCGCTAGGAAATAGCGTTTGCAGATGTCTACGTATCGTAGCAATAGCTTTCTAATGCTTCTTAAAACGCGATATCGCATCTCATTTCTATGTTTCATGGTAAGATATAACACGATTTGCGAAGTGTCATGTATTCCACGTCTACACTTCAAATGAATGTGAATGGTGATACTTCCTCGCTAGGAAATAGCGTTTGCAGATGTCTACGTATCGTGGCAATAGATTTCTAATGCTTCTTAAAACGGCGATGTCGCATCTCATTTCTATGTTTCATGGTAAGATATAATATGATTTGCGAAGTGCTATGTATTCCTCGTCTACACCTCAAATGAATGTAAATGCGACACTTCCTCGCTAGGAAATAGCGTCTGCAGATGTATAAGTATCGTAGCAATAGAGTTCCAATGCTTCTTAAAACGAGATATTGCATCTCATATCTATGTTTCATGATAAGATATAATATTCATTGCGAAGTGTTAAGCATTCCTCGTCTACGATTCAAATGAATGTAAATGCGACACTTCCTTGCAAGGAAATAGCGTTTGCAGATGTCTACGTATCGTAGCAATAGAGTTCTTATAATTCTTAAAACGCGATTTCGCATCTCATTTCTATGTTTCATGGTAAGATGTAATATGGTTTGCGAAGTGTTATGTATTCCTCGTCTACGCTTCAAATGAATGTAAATGCGACACTTCCTCGGTAGGAAATAGCGTTTGCAGATGTCTTGTCACGTCCCGAGGTGCGGTTGCGCTCGCAACGGTGGCACAAAGTCGTAACCGTTCCCGAAAATAACGCGAAGTGCGTCCGGACCGGGTTCGTTGGCGTTTCGGACTCGATAAAACGATAGTTAACACTAAACTTACCTTGCGAAGGCTTGATTCCGCTGTCTGATTTCTCTTTCCAGGTACCTGGAGCGCCTTGGATCCGCAACCGGGATGGCGGCGGCGTACGGCTGGAACGGAGGTACGTCTACGGGAATAAGCGTCCAGGCGGGTTGACTCCGGCTGGCAGGTATCGGCGTTTGGCCCTGACGAATGGCGACTCGTACGGGTCGTGCGGCGAAGGAAACCTCCTTCACAGGAACCAGGACTCGAACGCAGGAAATTGAATATTCTGGTGCATCACCCACGTATTCCCGAGCGAGACGACGAATAAACTCTCTCCTCCCGCGCGCGTCGTGTACGCTTTGTCGGAGGTGCAAGGCTCATCGAGAATACTTGAACTTCGGTCGAGTACGGCGCGGCTAAGCGTTGGTTCGCTCTAGCTTACCGGGATCAACCTGGGCGTAAGATATTCTATGCACGGTAGAAGTGAGGATGGAGCAACTAAGCGCTGGTTCGCTCTAGTCGTCGAGCCTCAAGACTATCGCAGATGAGATATAGAATTAGAATAATCGCGAGCGTACCCGTGGATTAGAATTAAGGAATTGTATTTGAACTCGAATAAAGATACTTTGAATCTGGTAAAAATAAACTATATTCTATGATTTCACTATACTAGATACACTTGACAAAAATTCTAAGTTACTGACTAACGATTACAATGAGAATTAGAAATAGTATAAAGTATCGAATGGACTCCGCTATGGGAGTATGGATAGAGACGAATGCATTAGAGCTAATTGCTCGTTGCGAATGAGCCTATTGCTCGGATCGAAAGTGCATCGTTCGGATGCTGGAGGCGAGTTAGGAACTCGTCGGTTCGGAGATGAGATAGGAACTCTTCGGTTCGGAGATGAAATAGGAACTGACTCTCGGATCTCGCGTCCGCGACCTCCTCGGGTCGCGCGGCCCGCGAGTCGCTGGGCCCTCGCGGTGGGGCGGACGGTCGGAGTAGGGCGGCCGCTCGGCCCTCGTGGTGGGGCGGCCGTTCGGAGTGGGGTGCGGTACGCGTTAAGCGCGAGCCGCGAGCGTCGAGTGTGCGCGCGAGTGCAACGGAACATAACCGTGCATGAATGAAATATATACATATATTCACTTAAATCTAGGTGTGTGTCGGTGTGTATGTACATATATGAGTAGTGTGCTTATCCTAGTCCCATATGTACGAGAAGTACGTATAGGGCTTCGTGATCGCTGGGGATTCGACCCAGTACGTGTCGGAGAGCTCCTCGCCCTCGTAATACGGGGTAAAGTCCTCCCCCTCGTGTGTGGAGATCGCGCGTGGGCGCGGCATGCTGCATCCTTCTTCCCTCTCGTATCTTTGTCTCCTTCTGTAGGGACGGCGAGTCGGCGGGTGGCCCGTGTGCAGGGGCTCCGGATACGGATGCTGGGGATGATGAGGTGGACGCCGGAGGGTGGCAGGCGGTACGCCTGACGTTACAGTCTACGTATCGTAGCAATAGATTTGCAATGCTTCTTAAAACGCGATATCGCATCTCATTTCTATGTTTCATGGTAAGATATAATATTCATTGCGAAGTGTTATGCATTCCTCGTCTACGATTCAAATGAAAGTAAATGCGATACTTCCTTGCAAGGAAATAGCATTTGCAGATGTCTACCTATCGTAGCAATAGTGTTCTAATGCTTCTTAAAACGCGATATCGCATCTCATTTCTATGTATCATGGTAAGATATAATATTCATTGCGAAGTGTTATGCATTCCTCGTCTACGATTCAAATGAAAGTAAATGCGATACTTCCTTGCAAGGAAATAGCATTTGCAGATGTCTACCTATCGTAGCAATAGTGTTCTAATGCTTCTTAAAACGAGATATTGCATCTCATATCTATGTTTCATGATAAGATATAGTATTCATTGCCAAGTGTTATGCATTCCTCGTCTACGATTCAAATGAATGTAAATGCGACACTTCCTTGCAAGGAAATAGCGATTGCAGATGTCTACCTATCGTAGTAATAGAGTTCTAATGCTCCTTAAAACGCGATATCGCATCTCATTTCTATGTTTCATGGTAAGATATAACATGATTTGCGAAGTGTTATGTATACCTCGTGTACACCTCAAATGAATGTAAATGCGACACTTCCTTGCAAGGAAATAGCGATTGCAGATGTCTACCTATCGTAGCAATAGAGTTCTAATGCTTCTTAAAACGCGATATCGCATCTCATTTCTATGTTTCATGGTAAGATATAATATGATTTGCGAAGTGTTATGTATTCCTCGTCTACACTTCAAATGAATGTAAATGCGACACTTCCTTAGAAGGAAATAGCGTTTGCAGATGTCTACGTATCGAAGCAATAGGGTTCCAATGCTTCTTAAAACGCGATATCGCATCTCATTTCTATGTTTCATGGTAAGATATAATATGATTTGCGAAGTGCTATGTATTCCTCGTCTACACATCAAATGAATGTAAATGCGACACTTCCTTGCAAGGAAATAGCGTCTGCAGATGTCTACGTATCGTAGCAATGGATTTCTGATGCTTCTTAGAACGCGATATCGCATCTCATTTCTATGTTTCATGGTAAGATATAATATGATTTGCGAAGTGTCATGTATTCCTCGTCTACACTTCAAATGAATGTAAATGCGACACTTCCTTGCAAGGAAATAGCGTTTGCAGGTGTCTATGTGTCGTAGCAATAGAGTTCTAATGCTTCTTAAAACACGATATCGCATCTCATTTCTATGTTTCATGGTGAGATGTAATATGATTTGCGAAGTGTTATGAATTCCTCGTCTACACTTCAAACGAATGTGAATGCGATACTTCCTCGCTAGGAAATAGCGTTTGCAGATGTCTACGTATCGTAGCAATAGCTTTCTAATGCTTCCTAAGACGCGATATCGCATCTCATTTCTATGTTTCATGGTAAGATATAACATGATTTGCGAAGTGTCATGTATTCCTCGTCTACACTTCAAATGAATGTGAATGCGATACTTCCTCGCTAGGAAATAGCGTTTGCAGATGTCTACGTATCGTAGCAATAGCTTTCTAATGCTTCTTAAAACGCGATATCGCATCTCATTTCTATGTTCCATGGTAAGATATAAGATGATTTGCTAAGTGTCATGTATTCCTCGTCTACACATCAAATGAATGTAAATGCGACACTTCCTTGTTAGGAAATAGCGTCTGCAGATGTCTACCTATCGTAGCAATAGAGTTCTAGTGCTTCTTAAAACGCGATATCGCATCCCATTTCTATGTTTCATGGTAAGATATAATATGATTTGCGAAGTGCTATGTATTCCTCGTCTACACATCAAATGAATGTGAATGCGACACTTCCTTGCAAGGAAATAGCGTCTGCAGATGTCTACGTATCGTAGCAATGGATTTCTGATGCTTCTTAGAACGCGATATCGCATCTCATTTCTATGTTTCATGGTAAGATATAATATGAATTGCGAAGTGTCATGTATTCCTCGTCTACACTTCAAATGAATGTAAATGCGACACTTCCTTGCAAGGAAACAGCGTTTGCAGATGTCTACTTATCGTAGCAATAGAGTTCTAATGCTTCTTAAAACGCGATATCACATCTCATTTCTATGTTTCATGGTAAGATATAATATTCATTGCGAAGTGTTATGCATTCCTCGTCTACGATTCAAATGAAAGTAAATGCGACACTTCCTTGCAAGGAAACAGCGTTTGCAGATGTCTACGTATCGAAGCAACAGAGTTCAAATGCTTCTTAAAACGAGATATTGCATCTCATATCTATGTTTCATGATAAGATATAGTTTTCATTGCGAAGTGTTATGCATTCCTCGTCTACGATTCAAATGAATGTAAATGCGACACTTCCTTGCAAGGAAATAGCGTCTGCAGATGTCTACGTATCGTAGCAATGGATTTCTGATGCTTCTTAGAACGCGATATCGCATCTCATTTCTATGTTTCATGGTAAGATATAATATCATTTGCGAAGTGTCATGTATTCCTCGTCTACACTTCAAATGAATGTAAATGCGACACTTCCTTGCAGGGAAATAGCGTTTGCAAATGTCTACGTATCGAAGCAATAGAGTTCAAATGCTTCTTAAAACGAGATATTGCATCTCATATCTATGTTTCATCATAAGATATAATATACATTGCGAAGTGTTATGCATTCCTCGTCTACGATTCAAATGAAAGTAAATGCAACACTTCCTTGCAAGGAAATAGCGTTTGCAGATGTGTACGTATCGTAGCAGTAGATTTCGAATGCTTCTTAAAACGCGATATCGCATCTCATTTCTATGTTTCATGGTAAGATATAATATGATTTGCGAAGTGTTATGTTTTCCTCGTCTACACCTCAAATGAATGTAAATGCGACACTTCCTTGCAAGGAAATAGCGATTGCAGATGTCTACCTATCGTAGCAATAGAGTTCTAATGCTTCTTAAAACGCGATATCGCATCTCATTTCTATGTTTCATGGTAAGATATAATATGATTTGCGAAGTGTTATGTATTCCTCGTCTACACTTCAAATGAATGTAAATGCGACACTTCCTTACAAGGAAATAGCGTTTGCAGATGTCTACGTATCGAAGCAATGGAGTTCTAATGCTTCTTAGAACGCGATATCGCATCTCATTTCTATGTTTCATGGTAAGATATAATATGATTTGCGAAGTGCTATGTATTCCTCGTCTACACATCAAATGAATGTAAATGCGACACTTCCTTGCAAGGAAATAGCGTCTGCAGATGTCTACGAATCGTAGCAATGGATTTCTGATGCTTCTTAGAACGCGATATCGCATCTCATTTCTATGTTTCATGGTTAGATATAATATGATTTGCGAAGTGTCATGTATTCCTCGTCTACACTTCAAATGAATGTAAATGCGACACTTCCTTGCAAGGAAAAAGCGTTTGCAGGTGTCTACGTGCCGTAGCAATAGAGTTCTAATGCTTCTTAAAACGCGATATCGCATCTCATTACCATGTTTCATGGTAAGATATAATACGATTTGCGAAGTGTCATGTATTCCTCGTCTACACTTCAAATGACTGTGAATGCGACACTTGCTCGCTAGGAAATAGCGTTTGCAGATGTCTAGGTATCGTAGCAATGGATTTCTGATGCTTCTTAGAACGCGATATCGCATCTCATTTCTATGTTTCATGGTAAGATATAATATGATTTGCGAAGTGTCATGTATTCCTCGTCTACACTTCAAATGAATGTAAATGCGACACTTCCTTGCAAGGAAATAGCGTTTGCAGGTGTCTACCTATCGTAGCAATAGAGTTCTAATGCTTCTTAAAACGCGATATCGCATCTCATTTCTATGTTTCATGGTAAGATATAATATGATTTGCGAAGTGTTATGTATTCCTCGTCTACACTTCAAATGAACGTAAATGCGACACTTCCTTAGAAGGAAATAGCGTTTGCAGATGTCTACGTATCGAAGAAATAGGGTTCTAATGCTTCTTAAAACGCGATATCGCATCTCATTTCTATGTTTCATGGTAAGATATAATATGATTTGCGAAGTGCTATGTATTCCTCGTCTACACATCAAATGAATGTGAATGCGACACTTCCTTGCAAGGAAATAGCGTCTGCAGATGTCTACGTATCTTAGCAATGGATTTCTGATGCTTCTTAGAACGCGATATCGCATCTCATTTCTATGTTTCATGGTAAGATATAATATGATTTGCGAAGTGTCATGTATTCCTCGTCTACACTTCAAATGAATGTAAATGCGACACTTCCTTGCAAGGAAACAGCGTTTGCAGATGTCTACTTATCGTAGCAATAGAGTTCTAATGCTTCTTAAAACGCGATATCACATCTTATTTCTATGTTTCATGGTAAGATATAATATTCATTGCGAAGTGTTATGCATTCCTCGTCTACGATTCAAATGAAAGTAAATGCGACACTTCCTTGCAAGGAAACAGCGTTTGCAGATGTCTACGTATCGAAGCAACAGAGTTCAAATGCTTCTTAAAACGAGATATTGCATCTCATATCTATGTTTCATGATAAGATATAGTATTCATTGCGAAGTGTTATGCATTCCTCGTCTACGATTCAAATGAATGTAAATGCGACACTTCCTTGCAAGGAAATAGCGTCTGCAGATGTCTACGTATCGTCGCAATGGATTTCTGATGCTTCTTAGAACGCGATATCGCATCTCATTTCTATGTTTCATGGTAAGATATAATATCATTTGCGAAGTGTCATGTATTCCTCGTCTACACTTCAAATGAATGTAAATGCGACACTTCCTTGCAGGGAAATAGCGTTTGCAAATGTCTACGTATCGAAGCAATAGAGTTCAAATGCTTCTTAAAACGAGATATTGCATCTCATATCTATGTTTCATCATAAGATATAATATACATTGCGAAGTGTTATGCATTCCTCGTCTACGATTCAAATGAAAGTAAATGCAACACTTCCTTGCAAGGAAATAGCGTTTGCAGATGTGTACGTATCGTAGCAGTAGATTTCTAATGCTTCTTAAAACGCGATATCGCATCTCATTTCTATGTTTCATGGTAAGATATAATATGATTTGCGAAGTGTTATGTTTTCCTCGTCTACACCTCAAATGAATGTAAATGCGACACTTCCTTGCAAGGAAATAGCGATTGCAGATGTCTACCTATCGTAGCAATAGAGTTCTAATGCTCCTTAAAACGCGATATCGCATCTCATTTCTATGTTTCATGGTAAGATATAATATGATTTGCGAAGTGTTATGTATTCCTCGTCTACACTTCAAATGAATGTAAATGCGACACTTCCTTACAAGGAAATAGCGTTTGCAGATGTCTACGTATCGAAGCAATGGAGTTCTAATGCTTCTTAAAACGCGATATCGCATCTCATTTCTATGTTTCATGGTAACATATAATATGATTTGCGAAGTGTCATGTATTCCTCGTCTACACTTCAAATGAATGTAAATGCGACACTTCCTTGTTAGGAAATAGCGTCTGCAGATGTCTGGGTATCGTAGCAATAGAGTTTTAGTGCTTCTTAAAACGCGATATCGCATCTCATTTCTACGTTTCATGGTAAGATGTATTATGATTTGTGAAGTGTTATGCATTCCTCGTCTACGATTCAAATGAAAGTAAATGCGACACTTCCTTGCAAGGAAATAGCGTTTGCAGATGTCTACGTATCGTAACAATAGAGTTCTTATGATTCTTGAAACGCGATATCGCATCTCATTTCTATGTTTCATGGTAAGATATAATATGATTTGCGAAGTGTCATGTATTCCTCGTCTACACTTCAAATGAATGTAAATGCGACACTTCCTTGTTAGGAAATAGCGCCTGCAGATGTCTGGGTATCGTAGCAATAGAGTTCTAGTGCTTCTTAAAACGCGATATCGCATCTCATTTCTACGTTTCATGGTAAGATGTATTATGATTTGTGAAGTGTTATGCATTCCTCGTCTACGATTCAAATGAATGTAAATGCGACACTTCCTTGCAAGGAAATAGCGTTTGCAGATGTCTAAGTATCGTAGCAATAGAGTTCTTATGATTCTTGAAAACGATATCGCATCTCATTTCTATGTTTCATGGTAAGGTATAATATGATTTGCGAAGTGTTATGTATTCCTCGTCTACACTTCAAATGAATGTGAATGCGACACTTCCTCGCTAGGAAATAGCGTCTGCAGATGTCTAGGTATCGTAGCAATAGAGTTCCAATGCTCCTTAAAACGAGATATTGAATCTAATATCTATGTTTCATGATAAGATATAATATTCATTGCGAAGTGTTATGCATTCCTCGTCTACGATTCAAATGAATGTAAATGCGACACTTCCTTGCAAGGAAATAGCGTCTGCAGATGTCTACGTATCGTAGCAATGGATTTCTGATGCTTCTTAGAACGCGATATCGCATCTCATTTCTATGTTTCATGGTAAGATATAATATGATTTGCGAAGTGTCATGTATTCCTCGTCTACACTTCAAATGACTGTAAATGCGACACTTCCTTGCAAGGAAAAAGCGTTTGCAGGTGTCTACGTGCCGTAGCAATAGAGTTCTAATGCTTCTTAAAACGCGATATTGCATCTCATTACCATGTTTCATGGTAAGATATAATAAGATTTCCGAAGTGTCATGTATTCCTCGTCTACACTTCAAATGACTGTGAATGCGACACTTGCTCGCTAGGAAATAGCGTTTGCAGATGTCTAGGTATCGTAGCAATGGATTTCTGATGCTTCTTAGAACGCGATATCGCATCTCATTTCTATGTTTCATGGTAAGATATAACATGATTTGCGAAGTGTTATGTATTCCTCGTCTACACTTCAAATGAATGTGAATGAGATACTTCCTCGCTAGGAAATAGCGTTTGCAGATGTCTACGTATCGTAGCAATAGCTTTCTAATGCTTCCTAAAACGCGATATCGCATCTCATTCCTATGTTCCATGGTAAGATATAACATGATTTGCGAAGTGTCATGTATTCCTCGTCTACACTTCAAATGAATGTGAATGCGATACTTCCTCGCTAGGAAGTAGCGTTTGCAGATGTCTAGGTATCGTAGCAATAGCTTTCTAATGCTTCTTAAAACGCGATATCGCATCTCATTTCTATGTTTCATGGTAAGATATAAGATGATTTGCTAAGTGTCATGTATTCCTCGTCTACACATCAAATGAATGTAAATGCGACACTTCCTTGTTAGGAAATAGCGTCTGCAGATGTCTGGGTACCGTAGCAATAGAGTTCTAATGCTTCTTAAAACGCGATATCGCATCTCACTTCTATGTTTCATGGTAAGTTATAGTTTGATTCGCGAAGTGTTATGTATTCCTCGTCTACACTTCAAATGAATGTAAATGCGACACTTCCTTGCTGGGAAATAGCGTCTGCAGATGTCTAGGTATCGTAGCAATAGAGTTCCAATGCTTCTTAAAACGAGATACTGCATCTCATATCTATGTTTCATGATAAGATATAATATTCGTTGCGAAGTTCTATGCATTCCTCGCCTACGATTCAAATGAATGTGAATGAGATACTTCCTCACTAGGAAATAGCGTTTGCAGATGTCTACGTATCGTAGCAATAGAGTTCTTATGATTCTTAAAAAGCGATATCGCATCTCATTTCTATGTATCATGGTAAGGTATAATATGATTTGCGAAGTGTTATGTATTCCTCGTCTACACTTCAAATGAATGTAAATGGACACTTCCTTGCAAGGAAATAGCGATTGCAGATGTCTACCTATCGTAGCAATAGAGTTCTAATGCTTCTTAAAACGCGATATCGCATCTCATTTCTATGTTTCATGGTAAGATATAATATGATTTGAGAAGTGTTATGTATTCCTCGTCTACACTTCAAATGAATGTAAATGCGACACTTCCTTGCAAGGAAACAGCCTTTGCAGATGTCTACGTATCGAAGAAATTGAGTTCAAATGCTTCTTAAAACGCGATATCGCATCTCATTTCTATGTTTCATGGTAAGATATAATATGATTTGCGAAGTATCATGTATTTATCGTCTACACTTCAAATGAATGTAAATGCGACACTTCCTTGCAAGGAATTAGCGTTTGCAGATGTCTACGTATCGAAGCAATAATGTTGAAATGCTTCTTAAAACGAGATATTGCATCTCATATCTATGTTTCATGATAAGATATAATATTCATTGCGAAGTGTTATGCATTCCTCGTCTACGATTCAAATGAATGTAAATGCGACACTTGCTTGCAAGGAAATAGCGTTTGCAGATGTCTACGTATCGTAACAATAGAGTTCTTATGATTCTTGAAACGCGATATCGCATCTCATTTCTATGTTTCATGGTAAGATGTAATATGATTTGCGAAGTGCTATGTATTCCTCGTCTACACATCAAATGAATGTAAATGCGACCCTTGCTCGCTAGGAAACAGCGTTTGCAGATGTCTAGGTATCGTAGCAATAGAGTTCTAATGCTTCTTAAAACGCGATATCGCATCTCATTTCTATGTTTCATGGTAAGATGTAATATGATTTGCGAAGTGTTATGTATTCCTCGTCTACACTTCAAATTAATATAAATGCGACACTTCCTTGCAAGGAAATTGCGTTTGCAGATGTCTACGTATCGAAGCAATAGTGTTCAAATGCTTCTTAAAACGAGATACTGCATCTCATATTTATGTTTCATGATAAGATATAATATTCATTGCGAAGTGTTATGCATTCCTCGTCTACGATTCAAATGAAAGTAAATGCGACACTTCCTTGCATGGAAATAGCGTTTGCAGATGTCTACGTATCGAAGCAATAGAGTTGAAATGCTTCTTAAAACGAGATACTGCATCTCATATCTATGTTTCATGATAAGATATAATGTTCATTGCGAAGTGTTATGCATTCCTCGTCTACGATTCAAATGAAAGTAAATGCGACACTTCCTTGCAAGGAAATAGCGTTTGCAGATGTCTACGTATCGTAAGAATAGAGTTCTTATGATTCTTGAAACGCGATATCGCATCTCATTTCTATGTTTCATGGTAAGATATAATATGATTTGCGAAGTGTCATGTATTCCTCGTCTACACTTCAAATGAATGTGAATGCGATACTTCCTCGCTAGGAAATAGCGTTTGCAGATGTCTACGTATCGTAGCAATAGCTTTCTAATGCTTCTTAAAACGCGATATCGCATCTCATTTCTATGTTTCATGGTAAGATATAAGATGATTTGCTAAGTGTCATGTATTCCTCGTCTACACTTCAAATGAATGTAAATGCGACACTTCCTTGTTAGGAAATAGCGTCTGCAGATGTCTGGGTATCGTAGCAATAGAGTTCTAGTGCTTCTTAAAACGCGATATCGCATCTCATTTCTACGTTTCATGGTAAGATGTATTATGATTTGCGAAGTGTTATGTATTCCTCGTCTACACTTCAAATGAATGTAAATGCGACACTTCCTTACAAGGAAATAGCGTTTGCAGATGTCTACGTATCGAAGCAATAGAGTTCTAATGCTTCTTAAAACGCGATATCGCATCTCATTTCTATGTTTCATGGTAAGATATAATAAGATTTGCGAAGTGTCATGTATTCCTCGTCTACACTTCAAATGACTGTGAATGCGACACTTGCTCGCTAGGAAATAGCGTTTGCAGATGTCTAGGTATCGTAGCAATAGAGTTCTAATACTTCTTAAAACGCGATATCGCATCTCATTTCTATGTTTCATGGTAAGATATAACATGATTTGCGAAGTGTTATGTATTCCTCGTCTACACTTCAAATGAATGTGAATGCGATACTTCCTCGCTAGGAAATAGCGTTTGCAGATGTCTACGTATCGTAGCAATAGCTTTCTAATGCTTCTTAAAACGCGATATCGCATCTCATTTCTATGTTTCATGGTAAGATATAAGATGATTTGTTAAGTGTCATGTATTCCTCGTCTACACATCAAATGAATGTAAATGCGACACTTCCTTGTTAGGAAATAGCGTCTGCAGATGTCTACCTATCGTAGCAATAGAGTTCTAGTGCTTCTTAAAACGCGATATCGCATCCCATTTCTATGTTTCATGGTAAGATATAATATGATTTGCAGAAGTATCATGTATTCCTCGTCTACACTTCAAATGAATGTAAATACGACACTTCCTTGCAAGGAAATAGCGTTTGCAAGTATCTGCCTATCGTAGCAATAGTATTCTAATGCTTCTTAAAACGCGATATCGCATCTCACTTCTATGTTTCATGGTAAGTTATAATATGATTCGCGAAGTGTTATGTATTCCTCGTCTACACTTCAAACGAATGTAAATGCGACACTTCCTTGCAAGGAAATAGCGTTTGCAGATGTCTACGTATCGAAGCAATA